>NC_132801.1:11271008-11571008 GCF_048594095.1 Paramormyrops kingsleyae
TCTGCGGGGCTCTGCTGCAGCCTCTCCTTTTGTTGTCAAGACAACAGGTCTCCAGGCGCCCCCCCGCCAAAGGTGTTCTGAGCCCTCCTCTCAGTATGGGCAGCGTTCGAAAAAAAAGCCTCAGTGCTTGGTGCCGTCGGGGAATTCTGAATACCCGATGTACATCCTATTCCCGGGCTGATGTTTGCGCAGCGCTTGCGCACGGGCCAGTGTTTGCGCAGAGCTTGCGGTGTTTGTTCCAAGATCTGTGTGGGCACTTAGCCATTCATCACTGTTTGTATTTGCATTTTCAATTAATTGATGTCATGTGACTGTATAATTCCGAAGCCGACCCCCAGATCTCTCTGCCTGACCCTTAATTGATGTTATTACCCATGCTAAGTCCCAGATTCTCTGCCTCTGATAGCAGACAGGGCTTAATTACACATGCGAGTTGGAAGAATCCGTTACAAATGGCCCAGGCAGCACAGCCCAGATGTAAACCCGGCCGAGATGGTGGTAATTAGTGAAGGGGGCGTGCGGGGGGTGTTTAAACAGGGGCCTGCGCCCGTGTCCGTCTTCACCTGCCGCGATTGGCAGGCCGAGAGCCTCGATGAACAGATCGCAGCAGATCACAGGCAGCCGGGGCCCAGGGGGGGTGGGTGTCTGCGCTGGGGCCTCCAGAGAGACCAGATCCGGGCCCCGCCCACAATTCCTTGTAGACGGGCTGTCGGTGTGCAAGCGTCCAATTTCACAAGCAGACGATCATGCACTTGAGATTGCGGAGATCAGAGGAAGTGCGTTTACATTTAAGGACCTCGTCGCCGTTCGGGTTAAACGAGAAGATTAAAGAACGCATTTCCTGCGACGCGCTGCACGGCGGCTCCTGTCAGGCTGCCAGTCAAAACCAGCCACGCTGTCAGGGCACATTTGCTTCAGCTCACACCCCTCTCAGAAACAGCCCCCTCCTTTGGGTCGGGGGGGGGGGGGGGGGGCAATCACGCACAGGCAGTGGCGCATGCTCCCCTCACAGCGGGGGTAGATAGGGGAGCACCTCATCCGTGCTGGCAGGCAATCCAGAGAGGGCAGCGAGTGCATAATCGTCGCCATGCTGCGGACTGCTGATATAAATCTAAATATCCTATTTAAACTCCTTATTCATCACAGAGCTGACTCATTAAAAGGCTCCCCATCAATTTATCAAAATAAATACAGGCCCGGGGGCCAGAGGAAATGTGCGAGGGCCCGCCGTGAGGTCACTGAGATGAGCTTCTGGGTGTCCCCATTCACCCCCCTACCCCCACCCCTATACCTGCCCAAGCTCAGTCGCTGCCCCCTGCTAGCAGAGTAGCAGAGTGAGGGATGGCTGGTGAGCTCTGGATGGGGCAGCGGTGCTGGGGGAGGGGGAGGGGGAGGGGGAGGGGGCCTCGCTGTGGGACAGCATCTTGATGGCGGTGGAGTAATTGCACCAAAGCAGAGGTTGGTGGGGGTGGGGGTGTGGGTGGAGCCCCCGTTTACACGCAGCCCTGAGCATCTGCTCTGGGGGCTTTTCGCCTGGAGGGGCCCCGTGCCGTTTACGTCTTCCAAAGCACAGATGATGTAGCTCTCAGAGAAAATTAGGACTGAAGCCAGCCGCCCCCCCCCCCCAGGGAGTGCCTGACTCAGCCCTGTCTGTCTTCCTGGGATATCTGCTCCACCTGGCCCATCACCCCCGGACAGCAGGGGGTGAGATGAGGTCAGACCAGCTGAACAGGAGTGAGTCTACTGGTGAGGAGCTGAAGGAAAAGCAAGGTCTGGAAACATGAAGTGGCCAGGATTTCAGGCTGGCTGGTGGGGGGGGGGGGGGTGTCCAGTCAGGTGCTTTGTGCTGGATGGGGCGTTCCCTGACAGCGGGGCGGGGGTGCTGTGTCTTTCCAATTATAACCCAGTGCCATATGATGACCGTCAAACCATCCCAGTCTCCTTGTAAAATGTTCAGCGTAATTTAAGCAATGCAAATATTAGTACAGAATAAAAAGGAAGTATTCACATGTTCATATCTTGTAAATGTTTAACCAGTAAGATGTTTTTATGCAAAGTAACCTTATATATCGTGACGGTCCTAAGAAAAACACTTATCTCCAAAATCCGTTATTGCATTTTCTCAGAAACGACTTTGCGAAATAAACCTCGAATAACGCAACGAGACTCCCTTAGCACCACCAACAGAAACCTGTCTTTACACAGCCATCAGCGAGCGGCTTAATGATTTAAATGGACTTACGTGGGTTGTTGTCAGGGAGGCAAATTTGTCCCTGACAAAATACAGACTAATCTCACTTTATATTCACAATTAAAAATGTTAGTTAGCTAGTTATCTAGGTATCAATATTATGTTGTTAAAATCAGTGATATGAAGTAATCCATACAAACAACTATCATGAATACAAATGTTAACCCATACAAACATAAATATTAGTTAAATAGATTAAAACATATTTTCATTGGTCAGTTTCTGTCAAACGATATCAGTAGACAGGGGAGAATGGGCACATTCCATCTGTAGTAAAAAAGTCAAAAAGTGAACATGTGCAGTTTTCATTGGACAACTGCGAGCTGTATCTCCAGTGTGGGACGAGGGGGGGTCATGTTCATAGAAAACATGTCTTTGGGTGCGTCAGCGAGAAGCGCCCTGCTCCCGGACCCGTGACCTCCGACCCTGACGTCTCCTGGGAGTCTGGCCTCGAGGTGAGACATGAATCAGTGTCGGGGCTGTTCGAAGGGGGTTGGGGGACTCCGCACACGTGGGGGGTCAGCCCCTATCGGCACACGTGGGGGGTCAGCCCCTATCGGCACACGTGGGGGGTCAGCCCCTATCGGCACACGTGGGGGGTCAGCCCCTATCGGCACATGTCGGAGATGGGAAGCCTCGGGAGAGAGACACCATTGGGATGGAGGGGCAGGTACGTCCAAATAAAAAAGCAAAGGGTGTCATTCCCCCACCCCCCGTGGATCAGGTCTAAAATATCTCTCTGGAGCAAATCAGAGATATGGGCATCTGCTGGGAACTGAGTATGACCTTAATGAATCCTGCATCTCACTCTGGTCCTGCTGTCGGGAGGATCACCCCAGTGCAGTAATGTAAAGCAACCCGGTGTCGCGCTGCTAAGCAGCTCTGTAGATCAGGAGTTAGAGGTCAAGGACCCCGCTAACGGGGGTTAGCCCCTAGCCCCCGGACCAAGAGGGAGAACATAACGAGGGGACAGCAACAGCGAGGGGACAGCAATAGTGAGGGGACAGCAACAGCGAGGGGACAGCAATAGTGAGGGGACAGCAACAGCGAGGGGACAGCAATAGTGAGGGGACAGCAATAGTGAGGGGACAGCAACAGCGAAGGGACAGCAATAGTGAGGGGACAGCAGTAGTGAGGGGACAGCAATAGCGAGGGGACAGCAATAGCGAGGGGACAGCAGTAGTGAGGGGACAGCAACAGCGAGGGGACAGCAATAGTGAAGGGGACAGCAACAGCGAGGGGACAGCAACAGCGAGGGGACAGCAATAGTGAGGGGACAGCAGTAGTGAGGGGACAGCAATAGTGAGGGGACAGCAACAGCGAGGGGACAGCAACAGCGAGGGGACAGCAATAGTGAAGGGGACAGCAACAGCGAGGGGACAGCAACAGCGAGGGGACAGCAATAGTGAGGGGACAGCAGTAGTGAGGGGACAGCAATAGTGAGGGGACAGCAGTAGTGAGGGGACAGCAACAGCGAGGGGACAGCAACAGCGAGGGGACAGCAATAGTGAGGGGACAGCAACAGTGAGGGGACAGCAATAGTGAGGGGACAGCAACAGTGAGGGGACAGCAACAGTGAGGGGACAGCAACAGCGAGGGGACAGCAATAGTGAGGGGACAGCAATAGTGAGGGGACAGCAACAGCGAGGGGACAGCAGTAGTGAGGGGACAGTAATAGTGAGAGGACAGCAATAATAAGGAGACAGCCAAGCCATGACCTGCCTTCCCAGAGCTCTGTGCCTGATGCGGCGTTCTGTCTAACATGGCCTCCTGTGGCATCCTCTCAGTGGTCTCTTCATTTTTTCTCTTGCAGCACAAAGGCCTCTTTGAAATGAAACCTGCCCCCATCCCGGGCGTTAAGGAATAGAACCAAATCTATTTTGAGTGAGATATGATATAAAGGAGTCATTAACCGCAGCCTCTCCGGGCTGGTAGCAGCAGGGTGCGGCACACGTCTCTGGACTGGGGAGTCCTTGGGATAATTAGCATGTTTCCTTTGAGCCGTGTTTGTTTTCCAGCACCATCTCGCTCCTCGGCCACATTTACCCTGAGAGCCGTGTCTCAGAACAGCGGGGCGGCTGGCGCGGCTCGTTAACGCATCATCGAGGCTCGTTACCGCGCGGCTCGTTATCACACAGTCGCTAACGTGTGGCTCCTTAAGGCCGGGCATTCGGAGGGACTTCCCGGCGATCCAGGTTCTGCTGAGGCCGCCTCACGCTTGGCCGTTCTGTGTCGACAGGATTTCAGTCCGTAGAAGCCCCCTCAGCCTTTGCTAATACTAACGACTGACTCAGTTGAAAGGTGAGGTGTGAACAGACCTGCTTCCCGTAGGGTGAGCCTCACAAAGAGCTTCCACTATCTGTAGCAGTGAAGCATGGAGGCATTGGCATCAGTCTATCGGAACCACAATTAGCTTTGCTGCCTCTGCATATCTTTGCAAAAATCATATTTTCATAAACATTTTCATATTCTGTCTCAAGCGCACAGTCACATCCCATACAATACTACATTTTTATTTGTTTATAATCATGGATTCATGCAATATAGTCCTGTTCCTTAGAAGTAGGATATGATTAATTGTATGGGGTTTGAACCTATGACCATCTGGCACTAAGGTAGGTTCCTTAATCATTAACGGACCTGCTGTATGGATGTGAGTTGTTGCAAATTCACGTTTGCGTTTTTGCATAGACATTCTAGGCTCTGAAAATCAAAACTGCAGCCCTCGGCTGTGGACAACCTTCTATAATCCCCAGACAATGGCATCAGTTCAGATGTTTGGCTCCATCGTTTGCTTAAAGCAGTGTTTCTCAATCTGGACCCACAGTCAGTCCTTGTTTTCGCTCCATCTGAGCTCCCTGCCAGACAGTCCACATTTTTGCAGCACCGGTTAGTTGGGAGGGAGCAAAAACGTGGACTGATTGTAGGTCCCCAAGGACTGGATTGGGAAACACTGCCTTAGAGCATTAAAATGGTAAAGAGAACGTTATCCCTGAGCGCCAACATCAATCCATCCATCCTTTTTCTATATCTGCTTGTCAAGTGATAAGATTTACTCTCACATAAAACCCACAGCAAATGAGCGGCAGTATGGAGTAAGGGGCTGGGAGTAAGGGAGGGGCACCATGGGGGAAGGGGGGGGGGGGCAGTGAGCAGGGGTCTGGCCCCTTTAAAGACCCCCTGTAGAGGTGATAAATAGACACTTAAGCCTCTGCTGACATCCAGTTCAAAATCTTTGATTATCTGACTCCTTTGTGGATCTCCTCAGCCACTGCTGGAGATGTTGGGGTGGGGGGGGTGTTGATTTGGTGTCCAGGGCTGAGGGTGAGCCGTATGATGTGGTGGGAGGTATGTGTCTGGGAGGTACATATGGTAAAACCTTGTGGGGACATTTTTCAGGTCCCCATAAGGTGACCCATAATAAACCACAATATTATAAAAATCTGTGAGTGCGATCAAAAAACTAAAAAATCCCAACAGTCTTATACTTTGTTTGGCTACTTGTGGTTAAAGTTAGGGCTGGGTGTGAGTTAGGGTTATCGTAGTTAGGATTAGGATTGTGCCCATAGAAATGAATGGAGAGTCCCCGCAATGATATGAACATATGAACTGTGTGTGATTGTCACTTACCTTCCCATGTGACTTTGTGCTTTGTGCTCTCTCTCTCTCTCTCTCTCTGTCTCTCACTGTACCCCAGGATCCCACTGTCCACAGGTTACGTACCCAGGAAACCCCTCTTCCCTAGAGACTGGCTTCTCCAAGCTGGGTGATCTTGTTAGCCTGACATGCGGCTAAATTCAGTTGGATTAAGATTTGGTTTGATCAGATTATGTGGCACTCGGCTGTACTGTGGAGATGTCCCGCAGGTCATACCAGCTGTGTGAATTTTGCTCCGGTATTCCAGATATTCCATTCAAGAATCTGTTTACGATGCATTTTCTTCAGATTTTTTCTTTCCCATCCATCTTCCATGACTTCCTCTCCAGTCTCTGGGCATTCAGCAGCTCTACTGCTGACATTGCTTAGACGTGCTCCGCGTTTCTGCGTGTCGGTTGATGTTCTTGCTGCCTGGAGGTTTCTCTCACAGAACGTTTGGGTATGAAGCAGCCTCTAGTTTCCCCGAATATGACAGGCCGCTGCACTATTAGAACTCAGAGGGAAGGCATAGGAGCAGGGATTTGCTCAGCTGAAACCCCTGGAATTTACAAGACAGATTTCTGCACTCTCTCCATACACAGCGTCAGATTGAGAGAGATGGTAACAGAAACATCATGCATGTTTTACTGAATAGTGGAACTCCCACAGTCAGTGTGTAAAAATTGCTGACTGGGGGAAGAGTTTTGCACCAGTGGATCGATCAGTCCCTGTTTTGTCTGCCTATTTTGGGAGCCTATTTTCATCCTATGTGAATGTAAGTGTACGTTACCTGGCTGAGCATTTGAACCGTTTTAGAACCACAAATAACTATTAGGGCGCAAACACAAGCTCATAAGAATATAAGGAATTTTGGCCATTTGACCCATCAAGCTCGTTTGGGGAGAACTCAACTAATAGCTCAGAACTAATGAAATATTATCTAGCTCTGATTTAAAGGAACCTAAGGTTTTAGCTTGCAATACACTGACAGGAAGATTATTCCATACTCTAACTACATGCTGTGTAAAGAAGTGCTTTCTCAAATCCAGTTTAAAATGTTCTCCCGCTAATTTCTAACTGTGGCCACGAGTTCTTGTATTTGAACTATTATTTAAGTTACTATTTGGTTGAACTGCATCCAGACCTGTTAGAATCTTATATACCTGGATCATGTCCCCCCTTAGTCTCCTTTGCTCGAGGCTAAACAGATTCAGCTCAGCTAACCTCTCCTCATAAGACATTCCTCTAAGACCAGGAATCATTCTTGTAGCCCTACATTACACCCTTTCCAAGGCAGCAATGTCCTTCTTAAGGTATGGTGATCAAACCTGCACACAATATTCTAGGTGAGGTCTTACCAAGGAATTGTATAATCGTAGCATCACCTCCCTTGACTTAAACTCCACACCCCTAGAGATGTAACCCAACATCCTACTGGCCTTTAGATTTGTTTCCCTATAATATGCCCCCCAACAACTAGACTCCATTTTGCAGCTTCTGTGGCAGGTATCAAACCCAACCCCCATCTCCTCTCCGGCTGCTATTGGCCGAGGGCCGTTCTCAGGCACGCGACACTGCCCGCGGTACCCATACGTGTACGGGATGTGGCATCCGCCCGTGTCCTCGACTCCCCATTCATCATCCTGTCAATGAGAGCGCCTCCAACTCCCCCGTCTCCGGCTGATCTAATTCGCAGGCAGCGATGGGCCGATGTCACGCATGCAATATGAGCAGCCGAAGCTGTAGGCGAGACAGGCAGTGGCCCCGGGCCCCTGCATTACCTGTGCTGGGGGGGAAGTGAAATGAGCGTCAATTGTTTTGCTAGGAGGGCCTACCAAGAAGTAGAGCATTACACTAAAGGTGGGAAGGTTGTGGGATCGAATCCCATGTAGCACCCATTCTATTGTAAGTTATTTGGGATAAATGAATGAATTGTAAAAGGTAGAGCTTAGTATGAGCAGTAGACGCTCCCTCCCCATTGGAGAAGAGGCCACAGGATGTGGGGGTGCCAGTGTTGTATGAAACCCCCAGTGTGTCAGGAATTCCCTTCTGAAGCCCCAGACCCTTCACCCCCCCCCCCCCCCAAAGGCCCTTTACTACCCCCATACTCTTACAAGGTCATTAAAAAAGGCAAGGATGATAATATTCTCCCCTTTGGTGCGGGGTGTAGCTTACAGTTAGGTTTTGGGTGGAGGTTACGGCCGTGGACAGAACGAATGGTGCGGGGTGGAGCCTCTTCCTCCAGAGAACCAGGGCTGGACCCTGTGTGGCAGTGGGCAGGGGGAGGGACTGAGCCTTTCGCACGTGGTGTGTGGGTGCATCCCGGCCAGAGCGTGGACGGCTGGCGAGCCGCACTGAGGGCGTGCGAGGCCCTCACGATGAAAGCCCGCCCACGTGTGCACGAGGCCGTGAGCTGAAGAGCGGTCACACGGACGCAGAGCTCGCGCACACACAGCACTCTAATACCCTTAAGCTCAGCGGGGAGTGTGGCGTGGTGCTTCACACCCGCGCTGTTTATCCTTGCTCTCCTGGAGGCGCTGCAATACATCCTGCTAATTGGATTTGCCCGGCAGTAATGCACTGCTGGGCTTTGCACAAACTAACTAATAAATTGTGCGCAGGAATTAGGCATGTCAAATGCTGGGGGGGGGGGGAGGGGGTAGAGATTAAAAGAGATTATATTAGCATTAAGTAAATTCAGCCCCCTTGATGTTAATAAAGGGTTCTCACCTTTCTTTTCTTCCATTTTCATTCTCTCGTGTAGCACACACCCCCTCGGAGTATGATGGCTTACCCGTACAGGACAGTGAATCATAAGGCGAAATTAGGAACATGGGCGGTAATGAAATGATTGCCATTAAAAACAACAACTGTGACAATGAAGCTTCCTGTGATGATGGCAATAATTACCGCGGTGACCTAAATTTATGCTCACAGTTGGCATTATAATTACATCGTTTATTTGCTATTTGTTATTTTTAGGCAATTTATTCAGGTTTATTTACCTTATCTTGCTTGCAGGCTTGGAGGTCATTAACTTGTCAAATATATTTATTTTGGGTTTTTTTTCACCTCTCTCTTTTCTGGCTTTAGATGAAAATCTGGAGCACCGCTGATGGTGGTGTGGCCACCCACGGAGCCCCGCACCTCGCTTGGGTGGGGCCGGATCCCGTCCTGCGCCGTGTGTACCGCCCGAAATGGATCTGCCGTCACCCCCGCCGGCGTGCAAAGGCTCGGCCTAATAAGCGCGTGAGAGCTTCTCATCCCTAAGAAACAAACCTGCTGCGAGGCCCAGCTGGAGCTGCAAGGAGCCGAATTTGTGACTGGGAGTTTTCCAGGTCCAGTGGCAGTGGATGAGTAACACATACTGGAGCCGTGTTTTAGTGAGTATCTAGCGGCATTCTGGGTAATTTTAGTAGCTCATATTAAGTGAGATGTTTTCTTTTCTTGTGGGAATGTTGGCTCACTGCATAGCACTGTTCCCTTCCCCTGCAGCGTTGGAGGTTCAAATCCAACATCTGTTCTATGGCTATAGAGGTCACGTGTTCTCCGTTTGTCATGTGCCTTTTCTTCTATGGTCCATGCTAACTGGTATCCCGAAATTGCCCTTAGTGCAGGGGTGGGGAACCTGTTCCATGGTGAGCCGGTGCGGGTTTTTGGGGTGAGATCTTAATCAGCCAATAACTAGGGGTCCCTAGGATTAGAATTGAGAAACCCTGTTATATTATTAGCTGATTGAGAAGTCATCACAAAAACCCTCCATGGAACAGGTTCCCCACCCCTGCCATAGGGTATGATTATGTCTATGCGTGAAGCTTGTGATTGATTGGTGTTCTGTTCAGGCTGTATTCCAGCTTTGTGCCCTCTGTTGCCTGGGATAGGCTCCAGTCTGACCCCCTCTCCAAAATTTGGAAAAGCAGTTAGAAGACAGATAGACGTTACTGATTTTGTGGTTTGAGGGAGTGATCCTAGCCAATCTCTTTTCCTCTGCGATGTAATGGCGCTTACATCTGCACTGTGTTAAAAGATGCCTAACAACCTCTGGCCCCAAAGCTCAGGTGACCTGCATCTGCAACTCTGGAAAAAATTAAGAGACCACATCAAAATTTTCAGTTTCACCCATTTCTCATTTTTTGGGTATGTGACTGTGTAAAATGTACGTTGTTTTACAAACTCCAGCCTGCCTCTTCCCTGCATCTCACTGATGAACGGCTTCTTCCTCGCTTTATGGGTCTTCAGTCCTGCTTCTAGGAGCCTGTTATGAATTGTCCTTGCAGTGCACTTCACACCACTTAATGTTTCCCATTCTTTTTGAAGGTCACCTGTGGTCATCCTCCAATTTATGAGACACTGCAGATAAGTTGACGGTCAACTTTGCCATTAGAAAGTCGCTTCTGCCCTCTACCTGGCTGGTTTTTGGTCATTGCCAGTGTCTCCTGCCTCACTTTGTCCTTGTGTGCTGCTGTCTTCAAGCCTGGAAGCAGCCTGTTAGGTTCAGTTCAGTGTAGGCTTCTGCCAGCAGAACCAGGATTAAACCAGGATGGATTTCATAGAGTGGTCTCGATTTTTTCCAGAGCTGTATCTGCTTTGGCCCTCAGGTGAGCTTTGGCACTGTGACCTTGGCCCCAGCTCCTATAAAAGCTCTCTCAGATGCCAGCTCCTCTTAGTAGTAGTTGGCAAACCAGCGTGGTGGACATGGAGACCAACTTCAAACTTGCAGAAAGCCTGCTGTTTTCTTGTAGGCATTGGGAGGGGGGGTCATGTCAGTAGCCGTGAAGGTCCCCCCCCCCCAAGCCTGCAGCACCATATGGGGTGTGTCTGAGGAACCCCCACAGATAATCGCCCTCTGCTTCAAAAGAGATCTGAAGTCAACCGTCCCCAGGCGTTTACATGGTATTTGACGAGGTCTCTGAATGGGACCCTAGCTCCTCCCCCTTCCTCTCTCCCTCCCCCGATAATATCATTTTTTACATTCAGCCCTAACCTTTTTTTACACTCCGTGGCTGACCTTTTCCTGCATGTTTCGTCTCTGCTCTCCTTGACCTTTTCCAGTTCCTTTAGCCGCTTTGTCCTTTCATTCAGCCCCGAGGTAATGTCCCAGTGTGCTGGCTAGGTGATTTATTTACTGTGACCCCCCCCCCCTTTGCCCACACAGTCTTGTGTCTTTCTTCTGGTTGCCACATTTGCAAAAAGCTCTTCACTGGTCAGACTCCTTGCCCCCCGCCCCATTAATCAGAGGACAATGAGGGCTGTCAGAGGGCGTGGGTAGAGGGCTGTCGTTCAGAACCATGGGATGTGATTGGAGCCATGAGGGGGCGGGGCTATGTGGGTGTGATTGGAGCCATGAGGGGGCGGGGCTATGTGGGTGTGATTGGAGCTGTGAGGGGGCGGGGTTATGGAGTGTGACTGGAGTGTTAAGGGGGCGGGGTTATGGGGGCGTGGGTAGAGCTGTGAGGGGGCGGGGTTATGGAGTGTGACTGGAGTGTTAAGGGGGCGGGGTTATGGGGGCGTGGGTAGAGCCGTGAGGGGGTGGGGTTATGTGGGTGTGGGTAGTGCTGTGAGGGGGCGGGGTTATGGAGTGTGACTGGAGGGTTCAGGGGGCGGGGTTATGGGGGCGTGGGTAGAGCTGTGAGGGGCAGGGTTATGGAGTGTGACTGGAGTGTTAAGGGGGCGGGGTTATGGGGCGTGGGTAGATCTGTGAGGGGGCGGGGTTATGTGGCCGTGGGTAGAGCTGTGAGGGGGCGGGGTTATGTGGGCGTGGGTAGAGCTGTGAGGGGGCGGGGTTATGTGGGCGTGGGTAGAGTTGTGAGGGGGCGGAGTTATGTGGGTGTGGGTAGCGCTGTGAGGGGGCGGGGTTATGTGGGTGTGGGTACAGCTGTGAGGGGGCGGGGTTATGGAGTGTGACTGGAGTGTTCAGGGGGCGGGGTTATGTGGGCGTGGGTAGAGCTGTGAGGGGGCGGGGTTATGGAGTGTGACTGGAGTGTTCAGGGGGCGGGGTTATGTGGGCGTGGGTAGAGCTGTGAGGGGGCGAGGTTATGGAGTGTGACTGGAGTGTTAAGGGGGCGGGGTTATGTGGGCGTGGGTAGAGCTGTGAGGGGGCGGGGTTATGTGGGTGTGGGTAGAGCTGTGAGGGGGCGGGGTTATGTGGACGTGGGTAGGGCTGTGAGGGGGCGGGGTTATGTGGGCATGGGTAGACCTGTGAGGGGGCGGGGTTATGGGGGCATGGGTAGACCTGTGAGGGGGCGGGGTTATAGAGTGTGACTGGAGTGTTGAGGTAGTGGGGACTGGACCAGTTCTCCCCAGTCAGTCTGGTGTTCCAATGATATTCTTGTACAGAAGATGCATCATTAGATCCCTTCATGTTTGCAGGTGACACAGCAACTGATTGACAAGCTAATATGACAGATTTTTAATTAGGCCTATTTAATTTCCACATTAACTGAATGTTCGTTTTTCACAAGTCTATGTTGCATTATTTTTGTAGTGGGACCAAGAGAAAGACGGATGAATGAGGTCTTTTCTCAAGTCAGGAACTCTCTGAGCTATGTGTTTAGTTGAGTTTTATACTAGCCATACTAGGCAAATATACTACTATAACTGCGAATAACAGTGCGATATTGATTGTAATTTCCACTGAATTCAATGTGACTGATGTTTGAAGTGAGCAGCAGTGGTTTGCTGGTAATATCATTTGCCAAATAAGCTGTTTGAAAGAGTTGATCATTGATCCGCACTTTCACCGAAACACTATTTCATGCATTGATACTCAGTGACTGTCGGTGTCCGCAGGGATTGTGAAGCTAGTGCCCTACAGCAGGCCCGGTTCCTGCTTTGAAATGGTGGGGGGGTCATGGGATTATATAAAGGGGGGGGGGGCGCATTTCAGTTTCCAAAGGAATGTGGTTGCCACTGCTCTCCTTTTCAGATCCCGTGGAAATCAGCCTTTATATGAGCTTTTTATAGCACCTCAAAGATGGGAAGATCAGTCCACGCAAAGAGCTTCGGCGCTGGGCTCCATTTAACAATAGTGGCCAAGGGGTGTTAAAGCTCAGAAAATCTGCTGAAATTTCGAGAGTCAAAGACCCGCCCCTCCCACTGCTGGCCATGCTGATGAGTGGGTGGGCCGGAACCACCTAACCCCCCCTCCCTTGTGCTTTGCCTGCCCTACAGTGACAAGTGACTGTTCTTACTACGTCGCGAAAAATGGTTTGTCTGCTAGCCGCAGGATTTAGCGCGTGACATAAATAAGCTGAGATACTCAGTCAGATGGGCAGAGTCTGTCCGCTCTTCCTCCGAAGGGGAAACATACTGATAAATAGACAGGGGGAAAATTAAATTCTCCATATTAAGTGCTACGGCTGACATGTTTCCTGCATTTGTGGCGTGCCATTATTTTAGAAGATCCACCACCGTATCTTGCTCTTAGTCTCCTCAGAGGTTTTAAATGACCCCCCAGAGCAGTGGTTGCATCACTGGGCCTGGTTATGCAGCCCTACATGGAGGAACCAGAGGCTGGCGTTGTTAGGAGATGACCACTGTTCCCAGAAAGACCTGGGGGGGCTCGTGGCGAGGGAGCACAGGATGCCCTGATGCTGTGTTTGCCTCGGATTTTCCATTTCCTGAGATTAATGAAGAGCTGCGACCCCCCCACTCCCAGAATGCTGTGGGGAGCCTGTTTAAGACTCAGTGTTTGGACAGAAGGAGCATTTGAAGTCTCTTGGAAACACATCCACATGTTTTGTTTTTTCAAAAGCAGTGCATGATCAAGATCCAGTTTCACCATTGAGATGGGATAGTGAGCAGAGCATGGGGACTGGGCAGCCAATGGAGGATTTTTCATAGAGAATGGGGGTCAGGTAGGGGCAGGGCTGGCACAACACAACCATTAAGCCTGACACACAAAGGCACTATCTGGCAAAACGAGAGAGGAGAAAAAAGGAAATTAAAATGGCGATCTTGGTGACCTTAGTGAGGTGTGTAGGCTAGCCGGAGTCACAAGGAAGGAATAAAAGATCATAGCAGTTTATAAGATATATCAGGACAGAGGCAGGTGAATTTATATATCACCGGTAACAGTGGCGGCTTGACACCCCCCCCCCCCCCCCACCAAAGGAAAAGGTACCAGCCCAACCACCACACAACCTGCGAACCCACACCCTTCCAAAATGAAACGACTCACCCTTTTAATTCCCGCCCATTTAACTTCACCTGCTGTTGAAGGAGCAGCCATCTGCTCAAAGCGCGTTTGCATCATAAAAGCCGACGGGAAGCCCGAGAAAGAGTGAGATGTCAGGGTGGCCCGGTCCTCTTCGGAGGGACCCAATGCGATGTTGATGTTCGACTGACGTTACTATGGCAGCCCCTGGAAATCGGTTTTGACCAAATGCTCATTTCAGTGCTGTTACTGTCGGCGCTGATCACGCTTTTTTTTGCATTTACCGTCATTATGATTTAAAAAAATTAAATGTATCGATTTTGTGGGAACAGTAATGGAGACGTACACAAAAGGTAAAAAGGCCCAGATTCTACAAATATATGATTGCTAAAGGTGTTTGCTGTTGTATCCTTAAGAAGGGTACCTGCTGTTGTACTCTCCCCAATAACAATCTAATTACTTGTATGCATAATACATATAACTGGAGATATAACTTTGAACATTAGCGACGCTCCGCAGCTACATTAGCTTGAGCAGATTTTTCGGTCAACATTTTTCGTATCGCTGTAGTGGAATTCCTGTTTGTTCCAGTAAAGTTATTACTCTGTATACTCCACAGCTGTATGCAGAGCTTCTCTACAACCTATTGTATTCGGTGAGGTTCTTCATGGAAACAGTGGTACTGGATCTGGAAGTCTGTATCCTGATGGGAGAACCAGAAGCCTGTGCACCAGTACTGGGCCACCTCCCCAAACGGAAGCATTCGCACAAAATGCCTGACAACCAGAAACTCTGTTTGTTTCGTCTGCATTTTATCACTCCGGATCACACGCAGTCATTTGTGTTTTTTTTCTGTGGCTTTGAGATCAATGGCAGACGTGTATCTGTGGGGCGTTTACGAGCTCTCGGTCTTTAAAACATCTTCAAGCGTGGTTGTGCCCAGAAGCTCGCTCTGCCTGTCGAACCCGCCCGAAGACAGCCGTCTGGAGCGCGCGCTCTTCCCGGTGGGGGATTAAATGCTTTTGCGCATCATGCAGAGATAAACAGATGGAGGAACACAAATCCAAGCCTCTAACCCAATCAGTAGCCCCAGGAAGAAGTGTCACGCAGACTGGCGACCATGACTGAGGAGGCTAACCCCTCCAGACCAGGGACATCGTCTACATAGACAGATACATAATGAGCCTTGGTCGGCATCCACTACTGACATGAAAGCAGAGGTTGCAGAAGTGTGTTTGGATAGCAGGCGCCCTAGGGAGACAGCGATGTGTGTTTGGATAGCAGGCGCCCTAGGGAGACAGCGACGTGTGTTTGGATAGCAGGCGCCCTAGGGAGACAGCGACGTGTGTTTGGATAGCAGGCGCCCTAGGGAGACAGCGACGTGTGTTTGGATAGCAGGCGCCCTAGGGAGACAGCGACGTGTGTTTGGATAGCAGGCGCCCTAGGGAGACAGCGACGTGTGTTTGGATAGCAGGCGCCCTAGGGAGACAGCGACGTGTGTTTGGATAGCAGGCGCCCTAGGGAGACAGCGACGTGTGTTTGGATAGCAGGCGCCCTAGGGAGACAGCGACGTGTGTTTGGATAGCAGGCGCCCTAGGGAGACAGTGACGTGTGTTTGGATAGCAGGCGCCCTAGGGAGACAGCGACGTGTGTTTGGATAGCAGGCGCCCTAGGGAGACAGCGACGTGTGTTTGGATAGCAGGCGCCCTAGGGAGACAGCGACGTGTGTTTGGATAGCAGGCGCCCTAGGGAGACAGCGACGTGTGTTTGGATAGCAGGCGCCCTAGGGAGACAGCGACGTGTGTTTGGATAGCAGGCGCCCAAGGGAGACAGCGATGTGTGTTTGGATAGCAGGCGCCCTAGGGAGACAGCGATGTGTGCTAGCCTGTCCTTGAGGGGCCGGGTTCTCTCCCCATCTGCTGTTTGCTTTTGCTGCTCTGTCTGTGTATGTTTGCAAGTGTTTCCTCCGAGATTGAGCTCCTTAGCTAAACGTTTTTCACCACCTTAGTGACATAAGGGCTTGGGGGATTGGGGGAGTGTGAAATGAAGCCTGTTTAGTTTTGTATCATTACTGCCCTCTCCCCTCTATCCTCCTGAGTGCAATAGCATTAACCCACCCTCCCCCCCCCAACTGGCCAGCGAAACAGTAGGAGGGGAGGCACTATTTTTATTGTCTCCATTGATCGGTGGTCTGCACACAGAAGGGGATCAATATCTGGAATAAAACAGAGTATCTCTCTTTCTCGCTGCCTCTGCCCCCTCGCCAGTTTTAGCCGAACCTTATCTCCCAGCCATGTCCTACAGCCTCTATCAGATTTCGAGATGAGGGAAGGTGTGAGGTTCACGGATGAGCCGGGATGAAGGGACCTGCGAGCCCTTATAAGCACACTTCAAAGGGAATAGTTTTATAAAGATGGCAGGTTTGCTGTAAGTAATGTAGACTGAAGGCTAACACCACCCCAGCCCCCACCCTCACACCCTCACTCCAACCCCCCCCCCAACCTGTCTGCCTCGCTCCCTCTGTGCCGCACTATATCTACATATCTGTTGTAATTGACATTTTCCATTTGGCAGGCTCTATATCTCTTGCCTGCTGTCGCCTAGGAAACGACCGCCTCGCACCGGTGAGCCATCACTGCCCCGTGGGCTGCCTGTCTGCTCGCGCCCCCCTCCAAACCTGACGGGGGATGGGGTGGCCAGCCTTCCCGAAGAACATTTAATAAACCATTAACCATAATATTAGCAATATTAAATAACAACAAATTCAATTTCAGTCATTAATTACGAATTTATGACCCCGGGAGGTAATCTCGCAGAGGAAAGACGACTCGGATGATAAGCGGATAGCTGTGTTGTAAATTTTCTTTAATTGATTCATTTAAGGCGTAATTGTAATGTGTTAACTGTTTAACTAAAAGATGACTGAATAAGTAAAGTTATCAACAACTAGGGTTGTCATAACCCTCAAACGAACAAAAAAACCTTCAAGTGCCATATTTTTCTTTTTTGGTTTATCTGGCTATGTACAGCTACCTGTTTCTACATCTACTTGGTTATAAACTGCTTCCGTTTTGTTCTCTGGGAAAAATCTCTGAGCTCAGTTTGATTCCACTAATTCCAATAAAAAGCAATTAAATCCAGCGGAGTAGCTCTGCTTCCTAAGCAAACAGGGCCAGGTCCCCAATCTATATTTAATGTAGATACTGATGATGATTAATGCCTTCAGCCAAAGACAGAATGGGAATAGTCCCCCTTTAGTCACTGCAAGTTAGAAGCACCTCCCCTTTAGTCGTGCAGATACTGTTAATGAGGCCAATCAGTGGAATCCATCATGTTTCACGCCGTCTAAGTAGTTTTCAAACTAATTTCTCAATTACCACGGAATTAACTCTCGACTCGAATGTCATTTTTCCACAAAGAAGCAAATGAGATTGGAGTCTGACTCAGAGAGATAGCCAGTGACTCCTTCCTTCCCTCGTTTATTAATATGCTGCCACATATGGCTGGCATACGGCACAGCTGTTACAGAGCCGCCATCGCTCGCTACCGTGACGCAGGTAGCGCGGAAAGTCTGCTCTTCTTTCTCTCTCCTTCATCCCTCACCTCACACCGCGTTCTGCAAAAATAAATCCATCACTAGGTTTGGCCGGAATGGGTCTCCTAACCACTTTAATGACACGCTGACTGTCTTCATAGACACAGAAAGGTACAGAGAAAGTCATATGCAGAATGCTTTTAGTGTTTTTTTTCTATGTGGAGTTTTCAGGGAATTTAACTACACTACTTCCGTTCAAAACACACATTACGACTGATAGTTGGCTTTGAAGGCTCTTGGCCTGACCTGACTAGGGACAGGCTTGTTATAGCATTATTTCTCAGGTGCCATTCCACTCCACATACTGACCTTAGAGTGAAGGTCCTTTGTCATTGTGCCAGTTCCAATGCGGGATTTTAATCTTCTTGTCACCGGTTCAGGGCCTTGACTTGTGTGGCAGAGCTTGCTATTGTCCTGTTTAGGGATTCCTCTCCACCAGATCGACACATGACTAATTATAACCGTGTCCTTGTACTTCTGTGAGAGTGTTATAATTTGTGTAAGAATGATGTATCCTGATCTGAAAACTCCAGGCTTGGATCCAAGGCTCCCGTTGCGTGTTGTAGGTGATGAGGGCTGGGCCTCCTTGGCTCAGAGTGTGCCACGCTGGATGGTGCCATCTGGACACACCTGCCACCCGTCGTGTGTCACCCCCATCTGTACGGCTCGGGGGTGACTAAGGGCGGTTTGGCTGTCAGCTTTGGGACTCAGGGCCCTATGTGTCAGCGAGGTCCTCAAGGGAACCATCGAGCAGAAGATCACTCTGCGGAAGCCTTTGTGGTTCAAGTCTCCACTAAGGTTCCACGTGTGTGGAGTTTGCATGTTCTCCCCGTGTCGTCGTGGGGTTTCCTCCATGTACTCCGGTTTCCCTCCACAGTCCAAAAACACGCTGAGGCTGATTGGAGTTGTCAAATTGCCTCTAGGTGTGCATGTGTGAGTGAATGGTGTGTGAATGGTGTGTGAGTGTGAGCTGTGATGGGTTGGCACCCCATCCTGGGTTGTTCCCTGCCTTCTCCCCATATGCTCTGAATAGGACAAGTGCTTTCAGAAAATGTATGGATGTTCAAATGCAGAACATTGTGGCTCAGTGATAGCACATTGCTTTAACTGGATATTATTATAACCCCATATTCCCATTTATGATACCAACATGTGTACTGCTGCGTAGATATACATTTTTTTCTATTGATCCCAGAGTAACTGACCCAGATGGGACTCAAATCCACGGCTCCACAGGCTGATGCCTTATCTGTTAGGCCCCTGGGTCACCATGTGTATGTATGTTTAGCCAGCAGAGGTGCCTGAAGAGAATTCTGGACATCAGCGGGTAAGAAGAAGAGCATTAGCGCCAGTGTACTTGAGGATGCGAACCAGTCTACCTTCAACACCACCGTCGCACAACATCGGTTCAGAAGGGTTAGCCACAGTCTGCGAAAGTCTGACTTCCACCTGCCAAAATAGGTCCCGTAGTCCCAGCTTCGACAGGACGCCATGTCCTGGGAGTTCAAAAATCAAGACCCACCTACTTACCTTAACACCTGGGAGCAGAGAGCTGGAGCAAGGTCATGTATAAGGTGTGGTGGGCTACAAGTGCTCAGGAGGCTCATTCCTCAAGCCACACATCACGTACTGTGTCCCCACTGCCACCAGGATTGGATTCAATGCACACCTGAGGACACACAAGCAACCAGTAGCAGGACAGTCATACTTGACCCCAAGTGACCTCTGATGATGACTGATTTATTTAGATGAACTCTATTGATCCCTGAGAGAAATTCTTGAAAAGCAATCGACCCAGATGGGACTCGAACCCACAATCCCCAGCTCCGGAGGCTGATGCCTTATCCATTAGGCCACTGGGTCATGACATGTATGGTTCTTTATTACATATCAATATATTGTTCCAGTGTTTCTAGCACTTTTGCACTGTTTTGCACTCTTGGATTAGGTGCCAAACTTCCATCTTCTTGTCTGAATATTTATACTCTGTGCATTGACAATAAAGTTGGATCTAATCCAGTCTAAATGCTGGACAGAGGCTGAATAGCATCACACTGTGCTAGAGGAGTTAGAATAAAGGTCTTCCTGGGCTGGGATTCAGCGTTTCGGCACCTGCAGCAACGGTATAATCCTGCGTCTTAACTGAGCCAACATGCAGTGGGATCCTGAAGAACAAACCCTGCTTCTCAACAAAAAGGCCCCAGTTTTCGGTGCTCCTGACGCGTCATCACAAATGGGGTGGGTTGTATTTGCAGTGGAACAGAGATGTGTGGCTGGTGTGCCGGCCCCCACGCAGTGAGACGGGGCCCAATTTCGTGCAGGCCATCTTGGGAAGTTGCCAGAAGAGAAGAGCTGCAGCTGGATATTTCGGCTTTGCGGAGAAGGAGCCGGCTTGCCCGTACCAGGGCCGCAGACGGAGGCCGGGCAGGGGGAGGGGGGACCCTACGAATGCCGCGGAGTCTGTCCCATGGTCCATGTGACGCTTCCCGACAATCGAGAAACAAAACGGGCCGTCTGAGCTGCCTCCTCACCAGGCGGTTCCTCCGGTGCGGTGTGAAAAGCAGACGGGTTCGTTGTCATTAGTAGCTCGCCCTTTTGGTGTGCCATCTAAACTTGACAAGCTTTAAAAATGATACCTCATGGCTGTTTCAGAACAGAACAGAACACCAGCCCGGAGGTGCGACTTCCAACTAACTTTCCCTGCTCCTCTACTTTCCAGTTCACCTCCATTCAGAAAACCTGCCCCCCCCCCCACTTCTGCGCCCCTCCCCTACACTACCACTTAACATTCTAATTAGTTACAGACTGCATTAAAGGCCATGTGTTCGTTAATTTATGGATTGCAAGCATCTAATTAGTGCATTTTAATGGGGGAGATCCCTGTTCTGTCACCCCCCCCCCCACACACACACACACACACACACACACATACATGCTTGTTGTGAAGAGCTTCAGATGATTGTCAGGTAAACTATCACTTAAAGGGTGCCAGAAATGAAACGCGTTGCAGATGAAGCTTAATCAGGTGAGAGCGCAGCGTATTTAAAGCTGTAATCACCGTGATTATTTGTTACCTCATTGTTCCTTTTTCGGTGGCTGCTTCTTGTTATATTATAGTGTTTTATTGCCCTAAAGTGCACCTGTCAGCTGGGGAGGGGAGGGCAGAGTGGTGGGGGAAGTCGGCATGTGGGACAGCGGTTCTGACCATCAGCCAGATATTTTATTAGTTAGATAAACATAAAATGAGCTAATGGTTCCTATAAATGTCCAGCAGAAAGGAGCCAGAAGATGCTAGCTAAATGAAATCCCCATTAAAGCAAACACAAACTATGGTCTGTAACCAAAGTCCTCCCAGAGGGCTTGCCTCAGACCCTGGCGCCTCACCCTACTCCACTTATGTAAACTCTAAGAAGCTTATCTGTCCAGCTGGACTCACCTAGGCATCAGTAGGTATAACTGCTCGTGGTTTGATGTATGAGACCATGCTTAGTAGCTTATATCACTGGGCACTTGGTCTGAAAGGCACACACATCACGTCCTTCTTTTTTTGTTTGCATGAGGACATTGGAATGCTGCTTTTCACTTTCCCACTCTTGCTCTTCTTTGAGACACTCATTCACAGTGGGAAGTGAAGCTGTAAAGGACGGGCCGTTTATCTAGTGCCCCTCGAAGCTTTTGTGAGGTTAGGGGTCTTGCTCAAGTGCCCAACAGCACTGTGAGAATTCTGCCAAGGCTGGGCCTCAAACCAGTAACCTCCTGATCACAAGCACAGAGGTCGAGCCCAAAGAGCTGTCCATTGTACTCTTGATCCGGCTGGCACAGCACGCACCTGAGGGATTGTCGCGTCCCCCACGCCGAGGACAGGCTCCTGAACCCCCTACCCCCGCCCCACCTGGCAAAGTCTCTGGGAAAGAAAGATGGAGGGAGACATCGCTGTGTCCACAAACAATTAAATATCAATGCAGGTTATTGGGAGTGCACAAATTGCATTGTCATCTCATTATCTGTTATGGCTCCTCTTCCCTTTACCTCCTTCCATCTCTCCATCGAACCAGCATCCCCTCTATCCCACGCCTCCCTTGTCACCTTGTTGCTAGACAACCAATGCTGCTCCGTAGACCATGGGACTGCATCTTTTCCCCTGATTTCTTCCTGGGGGGAGGGTGTTACTCGGGCCTCATCTGCTTACAGGAAGTGGCCTTAGTGGTTTGGGGGACTCCAGCTGCTCCTTAAATAGCATCGAGTTCGGTTCAGCATCACCCTGGTCAGAGGTAAATGAAGATGTTGTTGTTTTGGTTCCCGTTGTGGTTAGTGCTCATTACCAGCCAGGTTAGGCTGGACTGTGGGATTTGCCGCTTCCAGAATGAGTGACTCTACTTAGAAAGGCACCAGGAATCGGCATGAAAATACTGATAATTATTTACTCTCCTTTCACGCCGTTGAAACAGCTGTTTTTAGACTACTTTAGGTAGCACTGGCGTTCAGTGTTTTGTACACTTTCCGATGCTATTGATGTTACGAAAAATGTAATCCTTTGGTGAATCTTGCCCTCACTTTCAGGCACTAAGAGCTAAATCTTTGCTAACATTTTCCAGAATTATGCAAGGTATCTTTTGAAAGGGAAGTCAATTAGCTTAACCATGAGGTAAACATAGTGGTCCTCAACAGGAATTTCAGCCCTGGGGTGTAAGCTTTGCATATGGCTAGCATACGACCCCTGGGGGTACAGCTAGCCCCCACTGGCGGCTTGTGTATGACGTTAGACTCTCTCTCTCAGTCAGCGACGCTGAGTTAAAGTGCAGGAGGTCATCATCAAGGGCTCGTTATCGAGACCTGTCTCCACACCAGAGTGCCGGTGAGAGGCATCTCCTCCATCCTAACTCCCTGTGTCCCTATGCTCATCTTCACTGCTCCAAACACCCTTTTCTGGGGTCAGCTGTGAGGGAGCCATCTCCACATCTGAGCTGACAGAGAAAGCTGAGCACCCATTTTTACTGGCACTGATGTGAACAAGCTACCTGCCACTTCCTTTGCAAACCACACAGCTGTCATCAATTAACCCTAACTGTTGTCTTACAACATGAACTACCTGCATATCCGTGGGTGCACGGTCAATCTCTATTTTGACAATAATGATGAAATATTGCACCAAATTACTGTAAATCACGCTAAATCTGATAAAATTGCTTGTAAAACAGTGCGCCTACAAAATAAAATGTGTTTGATTTATCGGTTAATAACTCCCGATATCATGAAACTGAATATTTAATTAAATCGACACACGCAGAAACAAATCCGTTGTTATCTTTGGGACTGAATTATAGAATGAAATGCCATTCAAATTAAATAAACATCGTTTAACTTTTCCATCTGCATAAACATTCGGGTTTTTTGTTTGGACACACGGGAGGAAGCGGCGGGCGGAAATGGCGCCGTTTCACTCGTGTCCGTCGGGAGGAGGTCGCTGATTATGTGTGCATGGGGGGGGTGGGGTTATCTCCAGGATGGATCCTCACGGCAGCATGCTGTCTGGCACAGAAAGGGGGGTAGTGGATGACCGGTGTAGCTTGAAAAGTCAGAAACGGAGGCGTGAAATTGGTTGCCAGCCCCCCCTGGACATCACTTTCTCATTCGTGGCACAGATGCATGCGACCCCCCCCCCCTTCCCTCCAAGGCCCTTATCGTGTTCTCAGCGGAGCCAGGCGCCATTGGACCTGAGCAGCACCCCATGGTGGTTCCTCCCTCCACCTCCCCAGGACTGAAAACACTGTCGTCATCCAGGCTAACAAACAGTTTTCCATTACTAATCCAATCCATATATCCAGATTCTAACTACTCATCCAGTGCTGGGTCATGAGAGGGGGGGGGGGAATCTAGGGTAGCATAGAGTACTAGGGGATACCCTAGACAGGATTTCAGTCCGTCACAGAGCACACACCCACACACACGAGCAATTTAGAGATGCCAGTTTGCCAACCCCATGGGAGAAAACTGCAGATTAAACCCATGCAGCACAGGGTAAACATGCACGCAGTAATACTTCACTTGAGGGGGCACAAATAACTTAATTACAGATGATCCTCTACTTATGAATGAGTTACGTTCTGAACAGCCGCTCGTAACTTAAAATGTTCGTAAGTCGTTATTCAGCATCATTTTAAGGGTATACGCAAGTACATAGAACTAGGACGCTGGGAGTAGGCACGCTACGCTGCTGCGCGACGGGAGTAGGGGGCAGAAGTCGTGCCAGGCGGATTTAGCGCGCAGAAAAAAAAAATGATGTTGCGGACAGGAAACGGGAGCCCAAGGAACACAATTTGGACTTAATTTCGTTCGTATGTCTGAAAGTTCGTAAGTTGAAAGTTCGTAAGTAGAAGAGCGTCTATACTTAGTCACTACTCAAGTACAAATCATGCACTAATACAGTTCCTGCATGAAATACATGAACCTCCATGACTGATTATTAATGAATGAACATGGGATCAGTACGTAAGTATCACTTAGTTACTCTGGTTAATTATTGCACTACTACATGATGTGTGCCCCTGAAGTAAAGTGTTACCCAAGCGAGCACCACACACACAGAGCAGTGATGAGATTCCACATCCCTCCCAACCCTGTAGCTGTACGGTGCAGCCCCATGCGGCACCATGTTTACAATTTTTATTGTAATTATTATCGTAATTGTTATCGTAATTGTTATCGTTATTATTATTGAATCGATATTCACCCCCCAGGCCTGCGATTCCAGAGTGAGCTTGTCTGCGATGTCAGTAATCAGTAAACCTCACACCCCTGTTTGGGCACTGACATCCATTTGCACCCCCCCAGGATGCCTTCCCTCGTCACCGCTGCCGTAAATCAGAGGCAGACGCCCCTTAAGCTGACTTGCTCCCGGCCCGTCTGCGTGCGTCTCGTTAATTAAAGCGCATCTCCTCTGGCCCCACCGAGACAGGCCCCAGCCAGGCTGTGGCTTCCTCTCGTCTGTGGGGGAGGGACGTGGCAGAAAGCCTAGCAAGTTCCCCATTCTTTGGGCTTTACGGGGAGGGGGCAGGGTTCCCCCCTTCCCCGCTCCACTTTCAGCCGGCATGTCGGCGATCAGACGTCCACCTGGAATCACTGACCTCCACACACCTGCAGCTGGAGACCTGCAGCTGGAGACCTGCAGCTGGGTCATGTGACACTTCGAGGGTCCGAGTGCTACAATAAGGAAATGAGCTCCTCGTCATGGTTACTGTTTACACGGTGACCGACACTCTGCTCTAAAGTGCTTGCTATGGGAAAACAAGGTGAACAGTCTGGCCTGCCTCTCCCCCCACTAGTCTCCCCCCACCGCCCCCTCCACTCTCTCCCCCACCCACCCAGCCCCCGTAAGGTGATGGAGGCAGCCGCACTGGTCCCAGGGGAGCACGCCTCAGGGATTATATGGAGTTCCAGCATGAAAGATTCATGACGGTCAGGCGAGTATGTGTGCCCAGACTGGGAAATAAGGGAGCTGGGAAGAAGGGGCGGAGGCGGGGGTGGGGGTGGAGGACTGTCTACGCTTTCTGAGCACAGCGTGAGAGGAGGGGGGTCAGGGAGAGAGAGGGAGGCAGAGAGACGCGCACGCACACACGAGGAGCAAACCGCGGGGCCAAGGCGAAGCCGGATTTCGGGACCGGGATTTCAGGCAGGTCCCCTCTGACCTCGGCTGACATCCTGTGTCATGACCTGGGGGGGGGGACCTCCTCCCCTGGCCCCCTCCTGACGTGATTCCGTTTCTCCCCCACATACATACAGCATCTGTATGGTCTAAGTCACACTCTACACCCTGATCCGAATGGAAGCTCCTGGACCAGCAGTGTAACATCTGAAGATGACAGTGGGGACTCTCCGTGTTCCAATTAAAGAATGATGAAATTCCCACGAATGTGAGGGATTCTGCTCCTCCTCCTGACGTTAAGAGCTCTGGCTTCGGCCGCGGCGGCAGTGTGCCCGTCCCCCGTGTAGGGTGAACGCCTGCCATGTCACGCCGGGGTGCTCGACAGCAGCTCAGTAACACCACTTCCTTGTAAGGCTCTCACTGCTCTTTTTAACAGCCCCTCTTCAAGCCTGGCTGCCTCCACATCTACCCCTCCTAGCTTACAGCTGCTGTAGTGAGGCAGCCAGACTCTCTCATCGGCACATTGTAAAGGGGGAGGGTGTCTGGAAGATCGATGCCGGGTCGGTGGGGAAGGTGAGGAATAGTGAACTCGGTGCGGGGGGTGGTGGCACCGCACCAGAATATTTGGGGGATCGGAAGTGGGCCGTGGCCCCTCGTTTCTCTGTGTAGCCCAGGGTGTCAGTATCTGGGAGTCCCATCCCTGGGAAGAATTTTCCGGAAGTTAGCGTCTCTGCTTGGCATACTGCAGGCGAATCAGTGCTAAGGGGAGGCAGACGCGCAGAACATACCACAGCTCTGCGGTAGCATCTGTGCATTTAATGCGTGGCGAGTGGCTGCGTGTGTGCATGCGTGCGAGACATGCCCCCATTCCAGACCCCCTCTCCCTGTGGTCCTGAAACACATTACAGTCAGTTTGATTACACTGCAGATTAAAACAGTGGCCGAGAGCCTATCTCCAGGAGTGAATTATGCACCCCTCGTACCCCCATCCAGCGTCAGGAGGGGGGCAGGCTGCATTCCCACTGTTCGCGCGACCTTGGGGGTCACATAGGGAAAGCTGCATTAATCAACATGTCGTGGGGGCGTGTGGAGAAGGAGTAGCGGTCCTAAACACGGCCCTGGCCCGGACGGCAATCCTCCACGGGCTGCCGTCCTCCCCTCTCCCCCGGTCTCAGCACCGCCACTGAATTAACTCGCACCCGCCTCCGACTAATATCCTCCAAAATATCACTTGTCGCCCCCGGCTACGCAGCTTTCATTTACTGGGATCGCGAGAGAAAGGAAAAAAAAAAAAAAAATCACTGGCTCTGGGATTTTCTCCACTCCTGTAGCCTCTACAGGAGCGCGCGCGTGTGTGTGTGTGTGTGTGTGTGTCTACACCCACCCGGTTGTTTGCCAGCACGCTGCGGCCCTGGGGCCACAAATTGTCTCAATGCGTTACTGTTCCTTTTGATTATCTGTGTCCACTAGATACCAAGCTGTTGTCTCTTTTTGCAGCACAGCAGACTCTGAAAATCGTCGCCCTGCATGGGAGGGTCCGCCTGCCTGGTCTTAGGGCAGCCCACAGCTTCCCTAAACCTAACCCTAACCCTAACCCTACCGGCACCCCCACCTCAAGCCCCAAGGCCTAATAGGTTCTGGGTGTTTCCTTCGGGTGGCACTTTGTGCCGCGAACACGTCCATCTCCGTAAATGGCTGTGAGCTCTCCGTGGCTCTTCTGGCATCTGCTGTGTGGTTAAACACCGGGAAAATCTGCATGGCCCGGTTCTATGCGGACGCAGGCTCTTCCAAAATCGCCGCATTGATCCTGCCCTGCTGGGACGCCACTGGGTGGGCCGGGGGGGCTGATCTGCCTGGGCTAACCCGTGGAAACAGCACGGCACTGATGGGAGTATCGATTGCTGGGGGATCAACCCAAGGCCAAGATATGCTTTTACTGCTCACGCTGGCAGCCCATTGGCCACTTATCCGGATAGTCTGCTTATTCCAAATCACAATTAAGTGATATGCAAAGACTGAAATGCTTCCAGATTAATATAGAAGCCCCACGTCTCCGAATGACAGTGGACATTTGCGGTGTGAAGGCACTTTGATGCTCATTTGCCTGTTCCCTGGGAAAGCCCCCGTTTGCCTTATTTCTAGATCTGCTTCGAACAAGAGTACAAGGCTAAGGTTTTGTTAAAACTGTCCGCCTACCTTGGCAGGCAGCCATTGCAGGTTGCCCCCCTCTGGGCCGCGTCTCCTTTGTTCTCCGTCGTTCTCGGAGGCTGACGGGCTTGGAATGACACTTGGCCCGATTAAGTATTCATTCGCCGCTATGGCGGCGATCAGTTTAAGTCTGAGTGTGTGAGTAGTGGCATTTACTAGTCAGTTACCAAAACACACGTAAAAATACAGGCAACTATAATCTTGTGCTCATTGTGTAAGTTAATGTGAAGGGGGATACATTGTTTTAAATGCGGTTCAGTTCAAATTAGTGGCCCCATATTTAAAATAGTGGCTCTATAATTATTTAATGTTTAAATAACAGACATCAAGGACAATGAGATATTAAAGCAAGCATCATGCTATTATTCTCAAAGGGTGGAGGATAAAAGGAGGACAGTCTGTTATAGGAATTCAGAGCCGATTAAGTCATTCGTATCACTTAAAAATGCCGTGAGCTGGGGAGTAAGGTTCCGGAATGCTCTCTGCGGAATCACGCCCGGAGCAAACAGCATGAACGAACCTGCAGCATGAAAAGGAGAGCTTTGCGAAGTTGGAGAGTAAATCTGACGGCGCTGCCTTGTCACACGCGTCGTCGGCGACTCACACTGTTTCTATGACGACCTCCTTGTTGCGCATCTGAAGAAGGACTGGTGAGAGCATCCCTGGTGCTGAGTTCCTCGTCCCTGAAAGTCTAATTGCCACCTTAGGGAAAGGGTGGAATATATATTTGCACATCATGTTTTGGATGTAAGAAATGCCTCTCTGGTTTCTGTAGTCTCTTCAGACCAGATGAGTGCAGCTTTTGAGCCATTTTTAACTCTTCCTAGATCACAGCAGCATCTACCTACCCCTCACTTTACTGTGCTAATTTACAAACCCTACAAAAGATGGCATGTCTCACACCTGGCAGTTGAATATTCCATCTGGTTGCTGCTGGGCTGCTGTTCCCTAAAACCGGGGTCCAGTTTCACCCCGTGACCCATCATTTTATGGCCAGTTCCACATACTCTGCTGATGCTCAGAATTGCTGAATTTCAACCAGTTTGTGAAGGAACGTATTCTGACCTTGATGAATATGCATGTCTGAAATTAACCCTATAGCAACCTTCCTATTAGTGTTTTTTGTAGGGCACCTGTGAGTCTCCTCATCTTCTTCTCCACTGAGAAATGCCTGGGGAAGGTTAAGAGTAGAATGATCCCTTTATAATCCACCCATAACTATGCTTTTTGTGGTGTGGTAAATTTTGTTGATATTTGATGATGTCAACAGAGCAGAGAAGATGCCACGTAAAGTCTTCTGAAATACAGCTTAAATCCCATCTAAGCCTTATTTGCTTGCCTTCCAAAGTACTCGTCCCCCAGGCTACATAGTTGCTCATTCACAACTGAAGCAAAACCTGTTTCACACACTTTCTTCCATTAAATCGATCGACGCAGCTCCTGGCCATCACCAGGCTTGTGTAATTCCAGAAGTTTTTGTACTCTGCAGCATGTAGAGGAGTACATTTTCACTCTTGAGTAAATTATGACTAAACCCCCTCCAACTAGGACCCTGGGCCAGCACAATTAAATAATGTATTCTCTGTTTCAATTTCTGTGTCATGTGGAGACTCAAACAAAACACGATTACCTTGTGTATGGTTACTCCGGACATGTATTTGTATTCTTGAATTATATTTTTCATCTGTTTCCATGATGGTAAAATTTACAGCATCATTCTGGAATGTTCCAAAACAGCGTACTACGCTCCCTGTATTGCACCTGTGTGTGTGTGTGTGTGTGTGTGGATTAGGTTTATATTACATTATGGGGACCACATGTCCCTCACAGTGTGAGAAAAACCTGTTATTTTGACGTTGTGGGGACCATTTTTCAGGTCCACACAAAGATCTGTGAAAGCAACCGAATAACTAAAAAGGTTAGGGCTGGGTAGGGGTTAAGGTCATTATGTTGGGATTAGAGTTTTCCCCATAGAAATGTATGGAGAGTCCCCACAAAGATATAATTACAAACCTGTGTGTGTGTGAGAGAGAGAGAAAGAGCGAGTGCAGCCAGCAAGCGCATGAACCGTTCCCCACGAGATCCCAGGGGAGGCTTGAAATGAGAAGCATATGCGGAAGCAGGCGTGATTAAATGGGAAGTAAAACAGGAGGCAGACCAGTGCTGAGTCTATCCAGGCAGGTCCAGTGAGAGGCTGCCAGTACCAGTGACTGGGTTTCCTCTTATCTGAATGTCAGCCCCAGCTTCCCGACGTCTCTGCTCCACCGCTGCTGACCTCAAAAAAGCAATTAAGGGAACCGGTGCATTAAAAAAGCAGCATGTGAGAAACGAGGGGGCCAAGGCCGTGCCCGGCGAGAGGCGTCGGCGTGG
Organism: Paramormyrops kingsleyae; assembly: GCF_048594095.1. Classification (NCBI taxonomy): domain Eukaryota; kingdom Metazoa; phylum Chordata; class Actinopteri; order Osteoglossiformes; family Mormyridae; genus Paramormyrops; species Paramormyrops kingsleyae. Next base: position 11,300,866 of record NC_132801.1, read on the forward strand.
CCTCTCCTCCCGTCCTTCCATCTCCCAGGTCCGCCGCTCGCAGCGAGCCGCCGTCGGCCTCCGGTGCAGCTGTCTGCAGGGGCTCTCCCTCACCCACCCTCCCTGGTTCTACTTTTATATTAAAAAAAATAAAATACAGTGGCATCCTCCCAATGCTAGTTTAGGTCGGAACCCCTCCACGCTGCCTCTACCGCTTCCAGCATTGCAGCACAAGACCCACGGCTCCACTCGGCGCAGATGTTGGTTTGTTTGTCGCCCAGTAGGCTGGTCACCGACACTCACGAGGTATTGACCAGTATTATCACTGGCTCATCTGTGTGGCTCAACTGTGAGATAGATAGATAGATAGATAGATAGATAGATAGATAGATAGATAGATAGATAGATAGATAGATAGATAGATAGATAGATAGGAAACTGCTGATATTTACAGTGTAATTCTAAACACGGTAAAAATATGGCCAATAAAGTTAATCTATTTAAGGAATGATAATGCTGAACAGCCAGTACTGATCTCCATGAAAAAGGCAGATTTAGGCAACAAAGATTCAGCAAGGATCAAAATAATCCAAAAAACTGAAAACTCCTCCAAACATACAAAAATGTGGATGAAGTACAAGAGGGACTGCGAGGATGCAGGTGATAAAAGCCCACACTTAGCAATCACCCAGGACTTATGCGGTGTAGTGCAGTTCACATGACAAGATCTAAGTTATCCCTTGAACAACAAGTGGGATTTTGTAATTCTAGGAGTGAAGGCAAGAGTATCCTTTCACACAAGGGATAAGGTCAAAGGCAGACAAGATTCGGAGATAGGATTACCATATTTGGTGAAAGGAGAAAGAGGATGCTCCGTCATTCTGAAAATGTTACAAATATAAAATGTTTAAATGATATCAACTTCCGGCAACTTTGCAGAAGTTGACGTCATTTGTGAGCGGCGGGACATGTAGGAATATTGTCTAATTTTTAAAGTAAATGTGTGCATGAGCCTTGCAAACGCTGTGTGATGATACTGAGTGGCTGCCATATATTGAAAATTGGTGCCTTTTCCTTCACTTGGTACTCCACTGTATCTTGCAACAATCTGTCCAGACGCCCAGACAGGGGCCCAATAAGAGGACGTGTCCGGAGAAACCCGGACGTATGGTTACCCTGCTCTGAGATGCAGCCTTTGGGACAGATTAGGGTCACAGAGGCCTTATGGGGTGCAGGGACTGAGAAGTATGATGGAAGTATGATGGTTCTTTCAGGGAGCTCTATGCCAGAACCACTGTCTGGAACTTATTGTCTGCTCCAACTGATAGGCAGTGAAGATAGACTAGCAGCAGTGGAGTTTGTTTCAAAGCTAAAAACGATACAGGGCCTAGTGGTATGAGCTGAGCCAGGAGGGCGACGCCGTTGCAGAGGTGAGAGATGACTGTGGCTTGGCACAGATTGCTTGACAGAATTGTGTGGTTTGGACAAGTCCATCGATCCATCAGGGCAGGGAGGCAAAAAATCTGCAGAATATTACTGCTGTATTTATTTATTTATTTATTTATTTGCAGGCCAACATTTTATGGACAAAAAAAAAAACTGTCAAGTAACCCAAATTATTAATATATTTCCCGCTATGTTGCTTATTCCTAAATCAGTGACTCACTCATCACATCTTGGGCTTCTGGGTCTGTCTCCACTTTTTCTACAAAGGTCATTGAATATCTTTTATGGTTTAGACCATTATCTCACTTCCAGAATCTTCCATGGGGACAGCAACCCTAAAGAATACACAGAGCTTACTTAGCAACTTGTTCCACTACACGTTTTGTTGACATTTGTTTGTAATTAAAGCTCAGGTTTCAAACTTGTTGGAAATCTGCTGAAAGTACAAAATGCTACAAATAGATTCCATCACATCTGTTGAGTTAATGAGTCAAGCTTTTTAGTCCTGTATTTTTTAAGACATGGTAATGTTTCAGAACTGCTATTTTTAGTGATAAAGATATAAAAAAGCCATCTGTATGCTTTTGACAAAAGTGATATAACAAGAGTCTTTTTCTAAGTGACCTACAGTGAGTTTAATGTTCAGATTAATAGTGCTTTGAAATACTGTACAGTACATGTGCACACATGACTTTTGACTGTCATTAATCAAGCCATACTTGAGGTTTTAGGCTGTATTTTAAATCTGCATAGAAAAACAGTGCTAGCCTGGTTATGTCTGGGAACCTGCTAAGGGTGTGGTCGCGGCGTGTGGGGTGCCACTTCCAGATTGTGATGTCCACGGGTTTTCTTCTCTTTTACCTTTTGAATGGTTGTTTGCAGTGCCTCATTCATTTGGCGGCATTACCATGAGAAAGCGAGTGCCTCAATAAAGCGGAGCCATGGGACCAGCGATGGTCTCCGAGGGACAGGGAGCAAAGCCATGGGGGTGACAGTAAGCTGACATGGTGAGCAGACAATCAGGGCTGTCCCATTCCTGTACCATCTTCTCAAAGTTTATATGTTTTCAGTTCTGTTCATCCGAAACGATTCGTCTAAGGAAAACGTGTTACCTGGTAGTATCTAAAACAGCATTAATATAAACTGTGAACTTAACATTTAAACAATTCTTCCTGTTTAATTCAAACTGACGATAGCCCAATTCACTTACTTATTTCAGTCATTTGAATAATTTCAAGTATAGTTGAGTTTCTAAGAAAAAAGTGCCCCGTAAACAACGAGGAAACGTGATATATTTCTATTGTTGGCTTGGGGTGGGTTTTTCAGAGATAAATAACATAACATCTGTGACACCCTGAAGCCAGGATAATTGCACCACCGTAAATTTGTCAGTGAGCTTTCCTTTCTATGGCACTGAACTGTGTCCAAAACTGGTAGTAAAACTTGGTTTTCTCTGCCAACACAGGAACTTCCCAAAGTCTAACTACTACTATGCGTCATTTGCATTTCACTCGCATCAGTTTGTATAAGAAAAGTGTTCTCTATTTGGCTTTAACTTACATGTCGTTGCTTATATAAGCTAATTGTGAGTAAAGTTGTGCAACTGCATGATGTATTGGTTTCTAAACATTTTAAAATAACATACACATACATAGTTATCTCGGACTGTACAGTCCTACATTAAAAATATGCAGTAATTAGGGGGAAACTGCGTTTTGTTACTCTCAAGTTAAAAATTTACCTAACCATAACTCCGTGGTTGGTTAATGAATTATAATTGGTGAATCATAATTGTAGCTCGATATCCCATAATGCAAAGGACTAGCTGTTACTGTTATGTTGCACTCGATGGATACTGCCGCACATATTCCCTCTGTAATGGGCTAAAGGATTTTTCTTTGTAAATGCACTGGCTATTTGCACAAGCACAAGGATTAGTTAAAACTGTGCCACCCATTGAACATGATCAGCATTGCAATTGCAGTGAGTGAACCTGAACAGCAGACGATTAGAGGACTGGGAGGGAGTTCGTGTGTATCAAAATGTGTCAGACAATTCAATAAAATATACAGAAAAATGTCAAGTTGAACTCTAATCCGTTTCAATTTACCAAGAGCATCGTAAACGTAATTACGGTTTATACAGCTTAATACACTACGAAGCATCTTAGGCAAAATACCGTGCCGAGGACAGATTAACATGCGATACTAATAACAGCATAATAAACTACGCGCAGTTGGTGGGCAGCTGAATTACCACGCTGAGTGTATAGTCAACGTGAGGAGAGGTAAAAACGGACTTTGCCGTGAAAAACATTTGACAGCAGAGACAAGTTATTGCATTACATCAGCTCATCACAGCACAACTTTTCAGTCCAGATTAAAGTCACTTATTTTAAAATGGTGCACTTATCATTAAAATACTACAACTGATAAGTAGCACTACATAGTACTGAGGAGGGAGGAAAAATGGCCCACGTAGTTATATCTGTATACTGGTCATGCTGAAGCGTTCTGTGGTTAAACATGGAAGAGTGCGCGGACACGCAGAGCAGAGGCTGCACTTGCCCCACATTGCGGCTTTTCGCCGCGCGCGCACGTCCGCACCGCCGACAAAAGCTCGCGGGCTCGCCTCACACTGCGAAGCCATAGGCTTGACCTGTCCAGCGTTGCCAGGGAGACGGCTGGGCGGAGCCGGGACAGCGCGGAGGCTTTTTTTAGAGACGCTTGTTTGTCGGCCGGAGTCACGTGATCCGCAGATGGGGCACGGGGGCTACTTCCTGTTTTATTTCGGCTTCGACTCGGGCGGCTGTTGTCAGTTTCAACAAAATGGCTGCGTGAGCGCCGTCGGCGAGAGTCCACTGAGCACTGTAACAGCAGCGTTAGCTTGCCGTTTTCATGGAGATCTGGGAAGCGTTTTCCTCTCCAAGAATTGGACGTCTGAAGAATCCCTTTTTCTGGATCTGAATTGCATTTGCATAGGTTAGCTAGCTGACGATTATCATGTTTTAGTTAGTTAGCGAGCCAAGCGAATGCCTATTTTTTGCACTTTAAAATAGCTTGCTCGGTTTGCAGATGAAAACTTATAAAACGCGTAAACTGCTTGCTTTTCATTCAAGATTATCCAGCTAACTAGTTGCTGCTTAGCTAGCTATCCGGCATAGCCGGTCATGCCAATTTTCGTTGTTTACAACAGCTAGCTTGCTGGCTGGCTGGTTAAAATAACAGCTAAATATCTCAGATATTATTTTTTTCCTGGTTTTGTGCATTGGCGTTTTGTTTTCATTTTGCAGCTTTTTTTGACGGAGACCCGCAGTTCGGAGGATCGTTCACATTCAGCTCCTTTTGAAACATACCGAATAGGTGTTTAATGCAGCTAACCTCGGAGGATGCTTGAGTTTATATGGAAAGGGAATCGTAGGTGCGCCTGAGTTCCCGTCCGCCAGTCGTTAAATGTGTAGTCTGTTTCATTAGCCACGCTTAAGAGGAGAAAAGGCTTTCCTGCCTGTTTTTTTTCCATGCAACGATCCTGTGTTGAAAGCTGCCAAAGCTCAACGTATGATCATTAAGGTAAGCCATTTATTTATTTACTGCATATACGAATACTGTGTGCATTGGTTGCAGAAGGCTGGCGCTTTTTGCTGTAAATGCATTTTTGGCGCCGGTTAAGTATCTCGGTATAGACTGAAGGTTGGATTGATTCATGCTGTGCATGTCCTTCGCTAGTGGCAAATTACCCATAGTGTTTGCAACCGTGCGTCTTAGTAGTATTAGAATGATTTGTGGCTTAAATTCAATTATGAGTCGATATCTATCTTCCCAAGTTTATGTGGCACACAAATCTGACCGATCACAGATATGCGCTTTTAAGAATGCGCCATTCCCGTGTCGGCTTGTTTATTGATCTGAATGAATTTTTATTTGGCAAATGGTGTTTATGAGCATCGTCACATTGGTGCTTAGCTTTTTAATGACGGCTGAGCCCGCACACTCCCCCAAAACGTACGTGGCCGTACCGTGTCGCTTCAGTCACAAATCATATATTAATAACCACGAGTGTTCACTAATAATATGCCTGCACTGATGCTGGACTCGTTTTGAAAGCGTCGGAAAATAGGTGCGCGTTTATATTTTGCCAGTTGTATCCACTGAATGTTATTCTCGTTCTTTTCCCTGGTGGCGTCTTGCAGATTTCAGCACTGTCAATGAAAAATAGCCACGGAAATCTTAAAATCCGAGCTCCTTCATGGTTAAATGATAAGGCTAATTTCCATTTATCTGATGTCCAGATATGTTCGTCGCTGCCCACAGTTTTGCAAACACGGTTGTGATTGTTGGCAAATCCCCACAGACGCAGTCCGGTGTCTTTCCTGTCCCCTATGAGCCGTCTTGCGTTTTCACAGCCAGTATTGTTAAGTTTAATAGTAAATGCTATAACTGTGGCTCTGTCAGTCATTTTTAAAGGCTCGCGGAGTCGGGAAGATGCCCGCGTGCGTGATGCATGAGCTAAATGAATCCCAGGTAGGGGGAATGCTCACTTATGTGCAGATTTCTTTTGACAAAAGAAATAGAGATTTTCTCTGAGGCCGAATGCGCTGTCAGAAATGTCAGCTGGAGAGCGGAGAATGCGGTTTCCTCCAGTGGGCTCCTAACAGATGCTGGATCAGCCAAGGTTGTCTTGTCAGTTTGTCTTTAGAGATCGACATAGAGATGAGCATTGATATTTCTAGTCCTGAATATGTATCTTGAATAAGGGAAATTTATAGGCATACTGCTAGAGACAACGAGCAAGCTTTGTAGATGCAAGTTAAATATAACCAGTACTGTATGGGTCATGCTCAGATAATTATATCAGTAATTTTGGGAATATTTCCATTTTTATAATTCGTAATACAGGCACCTGTGCAAGATTGGCCTGCATTATTCTTGAATGTCATTCTCTGCCAGCACAGGATGTATTGGGGCAAAAGTGATATGAAGATTTTGGTTGGCGTCGCTTCTCTCCTTTGTTTCTCCTTTTTTAAAAATCCTGCCCATGAGCACATTGCTGTAGTGTTGATGTCTCCCTGCTCACTTTAATTGAAACCCGTCATTTTATCCTTTTAATTTCTTCCTTTCCCCTTCGACATCTCTGTCACTGCCGCCTTATCTCTATTGTTACTCTGCAGTGGGGTGATGAGATATGTTGAGACAAGGCTGAGAAGGCTAACATGTTTAGCAGTGTGTGGCATTAACGTCACGCTCAGGACCTCATGGCTATTTAATTGGGCCAAGGTGGGCTGTCCCACTGAAGGTCAGCTGGTCAAGGGTCTACTGTTATCACCCAGGCCTGTGTGGGGAAAGCTGTGTACTTACTGAAAGAGAGCATAGAAAGACCAGAAGTTTTAAAGCAGCTTTTTGGGGCAACTGGTGTGGCTCTCTTCAGACAATGGGTATATCCCAAATCGTATACTTGTTTGCTATGTAGTAGGCGAGATATAGTATGCGAAGTGAGCAGTGTGTCCAAATCCTCAGTATGGATGGGACAGTAGGCGAGCAATACCTGGATGACATGCTACCTTCTGCGAAATTCCGAAGTGTGCAACTGATAGAAATTGTGCTATCCCATAAGGCCACGGAAGTTATAACCAGAGATGAAGAAAGTCGCCTTCTAAGAAATTTGTGTCGAGATGGTGCTGGAAGTGCCATCTCTGTAAAAATTTAAGTAGATAGCATTATGCAGTTAGGCAAGTTTACTTGATTATGTTTTTTTTGTTGTTGTTGTTGATGATAGTTAAAAACTGCTAAATACTTTCTCAGGCATCACACTACATCATTAGTAAGCCCCTGGGTTAGGGTAATATGCAAGATGGTAAGCATGGTGCATGTATGCAGTACATACTACATTAATGCTCGAGTAGTAGGCTTCAAATGAAATTCAGTATATACTGTGTAAGTAATGGATTTTGGATGCACCCAGTGTCTGAGCTTTTCATGCTAGGTAAGATGGTTTAATCATTGCATTACTTCCTGCTTCATCAGATATCAGCTCTCCTCTGTAACTTTGATACAATGCTTGTTATGCTGGATAGATGAAGGCTGGGTATGTTTATATTGACTGCTGAAGAGGTGCACTGTTTAGAAAGGCTTAGATGATCTCAAGGAAATGAATTAAACAGTCTCAAGCAACTTTGCGTTTTTTCCAGGCAGTTGTATGTGGGTGTAACATTATGTTTGAATGTGGGGCCAGTTTTTTGGAAATGAAATCTGGGGGGGGTGGTTTCCACAAGGCAAGAGTTCTTCATTAGTAAGATAACTTAAGCCAAATGTAAGGATTGTCCAATAGGAATGTCACTTACCTCTCTTCCTATTGGACAGTTTTCACATTTGGCCTAAAAGTTATCTAGCTAAATAGGGAAATCCTGCTTCGTGGAATTGCCTCCTGGTGGGTGGTGTTTCTGGATGGCTGCATACGCTCATATCTATTGTGGAAAGGTAGGGGTTAGTGCCCCTCACTCCAAGGAAAATCAAATTCATTTTTTCCCCCAAAATGCATAGACCTATTTTACCTTTTAATCATTCTTGGGTATATCTGTTTAAAAAATCAAGGTCATCATTGCATAAATTTATATCTTCATGTCTGACCCCAGCTCATGCCAACAGACCAAACAAATGTGCAAAAGATTGTAGTGGTCATACTGTTATTGAAGTCTGGAGCCTTTTTTTTTTTTTTTGAAGGGAGAAGGCCAATAGGTCTTATTATTGGGACAGAAGGCCTGAGAGCATTCATAGTCCCGCTTGAACGGTGTCAAGGCCCTAACCCTTACGCTGTTTATTTCCACCTCCTTTTAAACGTGATTAATTCATTCCTGAAAGAGCCGCTCTGACTAGAGAACTGATACTTGTGAGAGGCATTGAAGCCATTCGATAGAGTCGTTGTCCTCTTGTCGCAAGCTGCAGAAAAGTCGCTCCTTGTTCCCTCCGCGGGGACTGAAATCCATCCTTAATGAAAGACTGCTGTACGTTCTGGAGAAATGTGCCCACTCCAGGGATGAAACCTTGAACATCACCCTTTCACAGCGTGCCATCTGTGTAGAGTGGGTTGGCTTCCCTGATGTAATAGGCTGAAATCTGGGGGGGGGGTGTTGGTGGGGGAGCAAAGGCATTGTGCGTTTTGGACGCGATCCAGAGGAATATCCAGTATCTGGATGGGGGTGTTGATGCCTCTACCAATAGCCCATACGGATGCTGAGATCCTGTGACGTCGGCGGAGCAATGGCAGAACCCCTCGCTGGTCCTCCGCTGTCTTCTGGTTCTACTTCCTGGAGGGAGCCAGTGTGTTTTCCTCGTGGGGCATGTGAGCTGTAATGGAACGAACTGCTCATCAATTAGCCGCGTCGCATCGATTCAGCCAAATTTCACCGGTCCTCCCATAACAGAGGAGAGTGTGGATAATCGAGTAGATAATGGCAGACGGGGTGTGTGACATTTTGTTTGCCCCTTTGTGGTCCGTGGGCAGGGAAGATGTCGTTTGAAGCACTCGGTCAATTAAAGTCAATAACTTCATTTAAATGTTTTGCGCTGTATATCAGTTCTTATCTCATTGTTTCTTATATCGTGTATTGTACTGAAATGACTATAGAGGGATGATCATTTGAGATTTATTTAACTCTTTTGAATGGATGTAAATATTTGGGGAGTATAGTCTCCCCCCACTCCACTAAAATTGTTCTTTTTCCATGGTAGCGATTTCACGCTGCTCACGGAGAACATCGATTGCCGTTGGGCAGAATGTGCGGAGTAGCATGACCCGCTGATCGGTTTACTGATACCGGTCTTGGCTAATGGCCCTTTACAGAGTGTACTGGTGGAACTGCTGCTCCATCAGGAAGCCATCATCTCCATTCATAACACATGTAAAATGAAGGAATGAAAGTTTTCCTTTCTTAATTAAAGTAGTTTGCAGACCAGGGTGCTTTAAATGCAGAAATCGGAATTTTTCTTTTGATGATGAGGTCTGCTGGAAAATACACACGATTTTATTAATGTCTTCCCTACATCAAATCAACTATCTATTAATGTGAACCGTTTATGTTATCTAACACATCAACGCTCATTTGACTTCTGTCTTTAAATGTCATAAATCTATGCTGATTGTTATATTTAATGATGTAGCAGAATTCTGTGCACTGCATTTTAAAAGTTATGAGCACCTGATGGTTTTATTGCAGTTTACTCCTGGATTTAGTCAGGAACGCTAGTTTACTCAGTGAAATTTGCACTGGAATTAGGGGAATGTTTGAGGTTGTGCTGTGTTTTGACTTGAAGTTGTAAGTCGTTAATACATTGGTGATTAATGCTAGATAGGTCAAATTCCCTTTTTGATATGGAACATGCAATCCGTAATTACAGTTTGTAATGTAATATCCTTGAGTATTATCATTTTATTAAGGTAAGTCTAGCTGAACTTCCTGCTCTTGGTAGTGGGAAGATGAGGAACATGTTAGATGATTTATATGTGCTCAGCCCTGTCCCTGGCCGTATCACACCAGAAAATTAAAAGCTTTGTCTAAAGTAAGTGTGTGTATGAGGGAGAGGGAGAGCGAGCAGGCCACGCACCCCGGAATGGTAGTCGATCCAGTACCTATCACTTCTCCAGCACTAAAATGTCAGATTGCCTTCTGCTTAGAGGTTCTCTCCCATCTCTAAAGCCTTTTGTCCACTTTCCTGCGATAGACGCCTGGCGTTTTTGTTGACTGCTCTCATTGGCTTGGCCGCAGTTTGAGATGCCATAAATATTTATTTCCATTTATTTTCTAAGCTGTACCAGCATCTCTAAAACCAGAATTCAAACGCATTTAAGCTTTTCCCAAACTCTGCCCCCCCCCCTCCCATTTTTGTTGCTAATTACGAATGATTGGATTGATGCAGCAGTATTCTTGTCAACAGTGTTGTAAATCACCCGCTCGAACCTAAAATATATTTACAGGGTCATGGATCAGGCCTGACTGCCTTGTCTCTGAAAGCCCCCCCCCCCAAAAAGCTTAGCCTGGAAACTCAATCTGCTTGTTGCTTTGCTTCCAAAAACCAGTCAAATAAATGCTGCGGATCCAAAGCCTGCAGTAGGAAGAGGAGCCGTGTAGGTGGTAGCAAGCCCAGCAGGTATCAGAAGATGCTGTGTGTTTTCATCACAAATCTGTCTGGGGGCCAAGGATGAGTGTGAATGAGGCCCCCCTTTTTTTTCAGGGGGGGGGGTGTTTTTAAACTAGGCAAAAAAAAACATAAATGTGTATGACTATTCCTTGTTATTTGTGATGAAGTAACAATCCATTTAAAAGTGTCGACCTCAAGAGATTGTTGTGAAGTACTACACACATTAAATGGTTTAAATATTTTGTCTGAGGAGAAATGGCAGCCGATGCTGGCAAGCAAAAGTTTTTTGTTTTTGTCTGTTAGTGGGAAAATAAGCCATTTCAGACGCCGGTTTACCACTGACAGCTCTTCTCGACACGATGAGCTGCGCGTTAAGCTAGGCAGCCCGGCCAGCTCATCTGTGGTAAACCTCGCAGATGTAATCAGCGGGTGCGGGTACACGGGAGATCACCCTTGTGATATTTTTACCGTGTGACGATATACCGCGAAGTGTCAGGTGATTTACGACAGTTAAGCCGAAATGAGGGTGCTCCGCTTCCTGTTAAGAGATTTGGGGACTGATGGTGGCTGTTAATATAATGAAACGAAATTTAAACGGAAAACATTGTTTTTGCCCTGCGGCGATAATTGTTTCAGCTGGCCGGGTTACTCGTGCTCCTGAGCTTGAAGGTGACATTTGAAAGAAACCGTGACTGAGGTGACTTCGCCCAGAATGGCTTTGGGAACCCAGTGCTAGCCTGGGTAATTAATAGGGCCGTCTTTGAAAAAGTAACGGTAAACTGTGTTTTTGTGCATATGCAAATGCATACATTCACGCTGCGCTGTGGACTTAAGATGACAAGCATGTGTCTTCATTTGCATTTACAGTGTGCTGCGTACTGCCTCTCATTTGACCTTGAAACAAAGATCCACGAAGGGATGAATGAATTATAATTGTGCAAAAGGGAATGTCACCAGTCATATTTTGAGGTTTTTTTTTTCTTTTTCTTTTTAATCCTTTGCAAATATGTGCATGAAGACACCTAAACAATCTGTCATGATACGTGCAGAATCCGGGATTATCATTGCATACGCATCAGTGCAGGGAATTTCCAGAAACTGGATCAGAGCCTTATGCTTCAGGCTGTTTTTATCTATAAGTTCATTACACAAGGAAATAAGTGAATGTTATTTTTGTAGTGAAGAGTATTTCAGCCTTATGAAGCTTCACCTTCGATGTAATTTGGCACCTGATGCCCGGAGGAAAAAAAATATATATACATATCAAAGAATCGTCTCCTTTCTGGTGTTGTGGGATCAGGTGATTGAGTGAACATTGTTTAAACTTCCTCAGAGTCGTTCCTGCTTACAGGCATAATTGTGTTGGCAGCCTCCGAGGCAGAAATGAGGATTTCCAGTCGATTGGGTGATTTTTTTTTGTCTTTCTTTTTACGCGCCTTTTTATTATTTAAATTTAAATTTATATGGATGGTACATTCCTCTTCTGGGAGGGGGTGTACCAGCTCTGATCTGTACCTCCAAGGGCAGCGCCATCCTCCCCACCCCCTCCCCCCACTACTCTCACTGCAACACAACCACCCATGTGCACCGTTGCACTCCAGAAACTTGCAGGGAGCACTCTGCTGGTCTAACGACACCAGTGTCTCTAGCTGCTTGCCTGCAGCGTCTAGCTTTGCGCATGCCCCCCCCCCCCCCCCAGCCTGTACATCTTGACGTGTTCGTTGTCGTCTCTCCGTATGCTCTCCATGTCTTTGTTTGTGCCGCCCAAGGTTCCTGGCCTTCATTCCGACGGTACTTTTGCCTCATTCCACCACGGAGGTATTGTCGGTTTTATTGCTTTCGTCCCCCCCCCCCCCCCCCCCCCCCACACTCCTCGCCAGCGCTCGCTGCTGACTCACGTCCTTGGACTCACGCAATATGACCCTTTAGCTGCTTTCTCTATTACAGCTTGAGCTTCTATTGTATTCATTTATTTATTTTTTTGCATAACCACCTGTGGTGCTGCTCATTGGATCGCTCTCTTTAGCCCTGCGCTGTGGTTCTCCTGATGACAGAATCCAATTGGCCCTCCCAGTGGCCCTCCCAGTGTATATATGAATCAGTCGACAAGCCTAGTGAACGGTCTCTTCATGGTGTTGCATCGTGATATGTAGATACTCCTCTGCGTTGTGTAACCAAAAGGGCCAGAAAGCGCCCAGTTCACTACTGGGCTCGTTGTAGCCGAGCCACTTGGCTCTCACATGCGTGTGTCTGGTTTGAGGTGCCATCCCCACACACGGTTCTTTGGTCGTGTTTCCTCAGGGCGTGATGAAGAACGTCAGGTTAGATCTCTGTGGTGAGGTCTTTGCCTCCAAGGCTGTGCTCCTCAGTTTTTCTGGCTTTGCATTGTTTGTTTGTTTGTTTGTTTGTTTTTTGTTTATTTATTTTTGCATAGTTGACCCATTTAACATGACTACCCTATGGATCATTCTGGGTAAGAGGGTCAACTGAGCGAACAAATATATAGGATTCAGCATATTCTCATCTAAGATGTTTAACCTCCTCTTTTTCTGAAAAGATATTTTGTCGCTTTCGTTTTATTGCCTCCGAGCTGGAGGCTCAGGATTCCCCCTCCCTCCCCCACCCCCCACCCCGGGCTGCTGGCTGCTGGGTTGGTTGAGCCGTCGCCCCTCTAGCGTTCGTCCGCTTTCATTTGCCAGGAACTCGTCGTTTTGTCTGCAGAGGATGCCCGTGCAGTGGCACGCCGCCCAAGACGAAAGGACGCCGCCAGATTGCTTTTGCTCGCATCCCTGTTTAGCGCGACGGCTCAGTGAACCGTCTGCCTCTTCTGAAATGGCCCTGGGCATGCCGATCACATCGCCGTGATTTCCCACATCACCGCTGTTTTGAGAGCTAGAGCGGTTTTCTGTCTCATTAAGAAAACAAAAGGACTTGTTTACGTGTGCTGTTGCCTTTTGTTGCAGTATATTTAATCTTTTAGACAACGTGCTGGTGTTTGTATTTGGCTGAGGTGACAGTCGGCATGCTGTTTTTGAAATATGACTAATGTAGGTTGTCTTTTTTTCTGATGACTTTATTCTATCCACATTAAACACGCTTAATCCGTTTTTGCGGTAAACGATAAAGCAAATCTCCCCATGCTTAGCCCATGTTTGAAAAATGCTGCCTCCCAGACCAGGGCGGCTATTAATAGCAGCTCTGTCAGCTGTGCGCTGCAGATCTCTGGAAAATTCCAGCATGTAAGGGGTCTGGGGTATTTTAGAAGTAATATAGTGTCCTGTTCAGAGAGCTCACAGGGCATTTTCAAACCGTTGTTTCATGCCAGGAATCCCACCCCCTTTTTGGGTCCAGTCCAAGACATACCAGAGTGGGCGGGAGTGCCGACGAGTCGAGTGGAGTGTTGCAATTGGCTGGTCGATCTGAGGCCAGCCTATGACAGGCGATGATGTGGTTCGGTGTCCATGGCGACTTGGTGGGGGTGGTGGTGGTGGGGGGGAGGGGGACACAAGTCACAGACAGATCTAATTATCCCAGTCAGGACGCTGTGGCCTGCCTCAGGTTTGTCCCTGAGGATGCTGGCAGTCGGCATCTTCTGGCCAAGTAAGAATCACTCAGAAGCAGTATGGCTAGAAATCAGCTGTTTTTGTTTGTTTCTCTCACTTGTTTTATTCTTCTTAAGCAGGCGTATCTGGGGCCGTGCTGCATCTAAGCCTGGAGGTCTTCTCAACTCTGTCAGCTGGCCCCATTGTAGCCTTTGGTGGGGGGGGGGGGGAGTGCAATGGGGGCTGAGAGAGAGACACTGCGTCCCCTTCGCTGTGCCGAGGACAGAGCACAATGGCTCATTGTGCCGGCTCGGGCTGAGGGCCGGCCCTGGGCATGGCTGAGGGCGATGGTGGCGTGTAGCGCCGGCCCGGCGGGTCGCCCATCTGCCCAACCTCTGCGGGGCCTTTTCCGGCCCCTGTGCTGGCTGCAGTGCCACGGTCCTTGGACTCGTCCTGTAATACGAGTACCTCAAATGTTCTCTTTTGTTTTTTTTATTTTGCAGTTACGCAATTCATCTACCCCAAAGCTCATTTTGCTGCAAGTGCCTGCAAATGACCTGAAATAAGTAGAGAAGCTTTTTATTTTTTGGTAGGGGAGGAGGGTACTCCCTGCAAACCTTTCTGTTTCCTTTCTAACGTGCCTTTCGATTGACCCTCTTAGATGCAACTTATTTTAAAGGTTGACACTAAAAAAGTGGTTCTTTTCTTCCTTAAGGTGTGGAAATGTGTGACCTTCTGGGAGGAAGCCTTTGAAGGCTGGCCCCCTCTCAAGGGGCCCCCTGCTGTGGGGCACCTGCGGGGTGGCGGGGGGGGTCAGAGGTGTAGTTGGGGCTTGACTAGAGTCATCACAAATTGCCGGTGGGGTCAAGTGCTGTCCTCACTGGGTCTGATTGCTCCCCAGCCCCCAAACATCAGAGCTCCCAGACTAAGCAGCCTGGTGCTTAGAGTCCGTGACATTTGTACAGCTCGTGGTGGATATTATGTTGCCATTTGTGGCCATTCTACAGATTCCATTTTTGCAGGAAATATTGTACCTTGACCTAAATTTTCAGTGTAACCCTGCTTTTAAAATATGAGGTGGCCTTGTGTTTACAGTGAACTTTTATATGGCCGTGTATTCACAAGCGAGTCCAGGTGACCTCCCAGTGTAATACAGCCGGCCACCTCGTGGGACTCGACCTAGCGACCTGCGGTCCGTGTTTGTACCTGCTGTGCTCCTTGCTGCCTATTTTCCTGGCTTCTGCAGCCGGATCCCTTGCATGGCAGGTTTGGGTTCGCTCGGACCCACCTCTAATGGCCGGGCATTACCCCGCAGTGGTGCACATTCACCAGGCACGCTTGTGCTGCAGTTCCTTACACAGCTAGCGGCTCCTGGCTGGCGCTGAGGAAAGGTCCCGCTCACCCTACGGTGATGCACCCATGAAGTGGGTTTAACGTGAGAGCTTTTCAGCTACAAGCGGTGGTTCCTGTCCAGCTCAGCTGGGGACGCTAAATACAGGCATGTTGCGCCAACCATGGAACCGCACAGCGGAAGAGTCTTCAGAAGGTGGCCCCTCGTTGCCCTGCCTGAGGCAGACCCTAAGCCAGTCACCGACCGCTGCCAGCTCCCTCCAACCCATGTCTGTTTTTCCACCCAGGAGGAGTGAGCGCCGCAAGACGAGAACCATTTGATGGAAGAGAAGAAAAGGAAGAAACAAGAGGAAAAGAGAAAGAAGGACTCTGCTCAGAAAAAGGTGGGTCCCTGCACCTAACGGTGTCCCTGTCCTGCCCCCCACGCCCCGCCCCGCCGTCTTGTTGATCTGCTCATCACCCTTACTGGACGCAGTCTTGCGTAGGCAGTTATGTGCTAGAAGTTATGAATAGACAGGTGACATGCCCATTCTCCGACCCTGAGAGACCCCCAACGCTGAAAATCTCTATAAAGTGACAGGCGTGGTGAACAGTGACCAGCAAGCGATTAACATACTGCAGACCAAGAACTTAAAAACTGTTTCCCCCCGAATCGTCTCTTAATTTGCTGTGTTATCACAGATAATTATTGTCCATGTGGCAGACTTGAATCCTTCCAGTGCCGTGTCTGCGTGTTAGTTTTGTGTGCCTGTGTAAATGATCAGAGCTGTACTTTTTTATTAATGCTAAAAAACTTTTCTTTTTGTTCTGTTTACAGGCTGCCGAACAGAAAACCAAAGGTGAGTGAACACTTGTGGCGCTTCATTCGGACGAAACTTTGGCCTGTAGAGAGCCTGTCTTGGGGCAGGTGCGATGTGGGACAGCCCTGAAGTGTCCTGTCTGAGCATGACCCCGGAACGGCTGCAGGAGCCGATTGAGTCGCGGCTCGCTGTCGCCGCCCCTCTGGCTGCCGGCTCGGGCTGTGCTGCTGTTTTGTTCTTTTTCGGATGCGCGATGGCTAAAGCAGTTATGGTGTCATCCATAGCGTTGTAATCCAGCATTTATATTACAGTAGCTCAAAAAGTAGAGCGTGGAGATAACGACACAAAGGTGGGTTCAAATCCCAGGGAGCACATATACAGTACATCGTAACCCCTCCTCCTACTGGAAGTTGTTTTGGATGAAAAGTAAATGTTGTCCAGACATCTTTTTTTTGAAAAAAAAAAAACTGGTCATCCTCCATGGGGGGGAGGTTGGTGCACACAGATAGGACTCCAGTAAAGAACTTAATATTTGGTACGGAAGTTAATACCTTCATTTCCAGGCTGGCTGCAGTGCTACAATGCAGTGTGATTGACGCTGGGTCCTGACTGCCATCTGCACTGGTGCTCGTGCCCTCAGCTCTGTCAGGTTTAGGAGGCCCCCAGGTATCTCGCTGGCCCTCACGGCTCCCGGTCCACCTTGACCCGCGCTGGCCCGCGAGAGGCATTCCTGTGGGTGGGGTGGGAGGGGGGCGGGGTGCCTCTAACTGCGCCGCAGTCACACGGGAAAGTGCTTGCAGTGGGGGGCAGTGCTTTCCCTTCCTTGAGGCTCTTTAATTAGCGGCAGTGAAACTTTCCCCAAGCCTCCCAGTGAGAGGCCTTCAGGAACTCTGCAGTGTCCAGCCTCAGGCCGGGTCACGTTCAGGTGCTTTAAGTCCGGCCCGTTTCGGCCATTCCCCGGCCCATCCGTGGTGTTAAGCTGCTGGAAAGTCCTTTGTGTCGAAGCTCAGCGTTTCACATCTGTTTCGATGTACCCCCAACACCCCTGAATTCGAGGTAGAAATGGTGTGGTCGGGATTAGAGGACTGGAATGCTTGGAAGGGGGAGGTAGAGGGGTTTTATGGAGGTGTTCTGGCACAGGATGGAGGTATAAGATAACAACACCGAGGGGGTCCGTCGAGGGGGCAGCTAGCGAGGGCCTTGCGAGCGGAGGGGGGCAGGGGTGGGGAAGAGGAGAAAAGATCGGGATGACATGGTGGGGAGGGATGGGATTAGTTTGTGCTTCCAGGTAGCCGCTGTATGAGGTTAACTGGGATATATTGCAGTCGCAGGAGTACAGAGCGACGGAGACGAGGAGAGGTAAAGCAGGACTGAGAGCACAAGAGCACGCTCTGCTTTCCTGTCTGAGGTCAGACTCGGCAGCTGTGGGTGGGAGGCCTTTAATGGTGTGAGAGTGTGTGTGTGTGTGTGTGTGTGTGTCCCACACAAACGCCTGCCCCAGCCTTACTGTGGAGGACGAGTCGCTTAACAACCCACTGGGGTGTCAGATCGGGGGGGGGGGGGCTCTCCAGGAGAGAGAAAGCAAGCAGACGGTCCAGTGGGCTTTCCAGGTAGCTCCGCTCCCGTGTCCCCCTGCCCCCCCCCACCCCCCGCCTGCTGCTAGTGCCACATGCTGCACTTTGGCCTGGCAGGAAGGTCAGGCTGAAACCAGTCAGGTCAGGAGCCCCCAGCCGCTTAGTGGGTTACAGCCGATGTTTTAGCTGGTTCAGGCTAACGTTGCACCTGGCATGTGGGGCCCACGCAGATTGCCCCCCACCCCCCACAGGCTCGCTGGGCTTTCCTGGTGGGCACTGTGACACACGCCTGGGCTTCCCTTCCCTTTGGGGGGGCTCTCTGTCACGCTGAGCAGACGGTAGACTCTCCACAGCCATGGGCAGCCCGTCATGTCAAATACACACGACACCCGCACCTCTGATTCTGCCATCAGACCCCTCCCCGTCCACCAAAAGAAGGGGCGTCGAGCTCGTCAGCCTCTGTCCCCCCCACTCTGCCCCAGCTCTCCCGCGAGACCCTGCTCAGCATTCACGCAGTACCACGTATTTACATAGTGTCATAAAAGATAATGCAGTTAATCTCAAGGCAGGGACATTGGAATTTCATATTGGATTAATTTGCAATTTCACATTCAATTAATTACATCAACACTTTGTGTCAGGTTGCGTGAACTGCAGTTTAATTAGGAGCTAATTTGCCTTCACAGCTTCTCAGTAACGGTAACATTTATGCAAACGCTATAAATTAATATTGTTTAAAGGGCAAATCGTGTTCACTGGATTTGTTGTTCATGAGTAGCGGGGGCCATGTACACGCTCCAGTCCCCCCCCCCCAAAGGGAGTGCGATAGTGAGAGGGTGGGGGTGTCAACTTGATGGGTTGGGGTAAATGAGCCTGATGCATGCATGCCCCCCCCCCTCCCCCTCAGTCTGTCTTCCATGTTTTGTGAGCCTGTGTGTCGCTCCCTTGCAGCATGTGTGCGAGGAGGCGGAGTCAAGCCTCCGGAGCAGGGGCTGATGGGAGTGTGAGAGCGGGAGTCTGGGATGCTCGGCTCGCGCGACAGGCCCCAGAGAGCCGTTGCCTTTAAGCATGGCATCATGTGTAATTACACACTTTTAATTAACCGACACAACGCGCTCGCCTTCACAGGAATCCCCTCAGAGCCCCAGGATCTGCCCGTGGATGTGAGGTAAGCGGGCAGCCAGATCGCCTGCCACTTTAATCTGGGCGCGATCTGGTGTCTGTAACACTGTAATTGCAGTCAAGGCCGTGGAACCACTAACCTCAGAGCGGGGGGGGGGGGTGATGCTCGGCATTCCTTATTAATTGCAGCAACTCTGGCCGTACGTTACATCAGCTTGTGTACAGCCTGTCTGCCCGATCGATTTAATACCAATGAATCGAGTCTTACGCCATTTCATTTCCGTTATTGATTCGCCCGCCTGCCCCATCCGGTTCTCTGTGAAGCTGCGAGGAGGATTTCCACTCTGCTTCTGCTGATGGAGTCCATATCCGGCTGCTTGTTTATCCATAAGCCCCCCCCACATGATGAGGGGGCGGGGCCGATCCCGGGCCGCCGGCAGGCGTGAGCTGTCCCACCGTGTCCTGTCGGTGGCCCCACCAGCAGCCGGTGGCCCCCGGAGTGAGGGCCACACAGCAGTGGGTGCCGGGGTGCCGCTGCTTGGCAGCTGGCATTGCCATGGCAACATTCCCGCCATCTGAGGAGCAGGCGAGTGACAGGCAGCGTAGCGTCTCTTTGTTTTGTCGCCCCCACCTTGACGTTGCCGAGCGCAGGAATGGACGGCTTTCCCTAAACCCACTCACAGGCGGGGCGTGGGGGGGGGTTTATGGCTTTTCTGAAGTGAGCCAGTCTGCCAGGACCGTCTGGGAATCCGTGTGGCATCGTGTTAATGATGCACCCCCTTCATTTCTGCGAGTGAAGTCACTGCCACAGCGCCAAGCTGTAGGTAACGGTTCTGCTGTACAGCACCCGCTGTCTGATTCTAGCACATTTAGCACCCTTGGGGGGTTGGGTTGCGGGGGGGGGGGGGGGGACTGCAACATGAAGCTTCCTGCCACTGCATCTCTCACTCATGCTGGCTATAGAACCCTGGTAAACCTCCCTCTGCTCGTGTTTTGGGGGATGGGGGGGCTCACAGATTTCCATCGCGCTGTCTGCTTGATTAAGCACTCGCCTCCGCGAGGCCGTAATGACGAGCTCGGAGGCGATTGGCCGAGAGCGCCCCCTCCAGGCACCTTAATGCCATTTACAGTGCGCTCATTATAATCATTTATTTAATTGCCGCCCTTCAGCTTCAATTAAACTCCTTTGGTTTTCTCCGGAAAAGGAGACTGCCTTTTCACCCCCCCCCCCCCCCACACCCCCCGCATCCTGACAGTGGGAGGGGAGACACTACCTGTTCAAGGAGAAAATTAAGCCTTTTAATGAGGCCTCTTAACCCCCCCCCACTGGGAGAGCAGCGAGGACCTTCATTGGGCAGCTCTCATCTTTTGCTGAAGCGTGTTCGTACTTCCCGTGGATTTGCACTTCAGGCAGTGAGCCCTGTTAGTTTGCCTCTTTCACACGCTCAGGTTTGTTTCTGTGTGTTTGGGGGTAGTCTGGGCTCTCTCTCTCTCTCCCCATCATGGTGGACCTCCTGCTCTCCCCTCGTGTGCGCCGCTGTCGCACATATCCGGTGAGAAAAGGCAGATTATCCCAGACCCGATATAAATCACGGCGATGCTTCACACTCGAGCTGTAATTTCATATCCGTAACTGGAGCCGCTCCTGCATCTGAGGCGGTGGGCGGAGCCACAGCCGAGCTACCGCCGCACTCATTCCGTCCTCGCTGTTCGTCGTCGTCTCTTTCTGGTTGTTGTGAAATATTATGGGGATTAGACTCATGCTTGGGAAAGCCATGATTGAGCTTGTCAGGGAACAGCTGAAGGTGGGATTGCCCGGCACCGCCCACCGCCTCTGACACGGCGGCTGCTGATTGGAGCGCGGCCCGTCGGTTCAGATTTCCCCGAGGCGGGATGCACTTATGCATAACCGGCTTCTTATTGGTTCACAGAACAGCAGAGAATTATGGGGTCCATCTGCTTCCTGTAATGTATTCCTGTCGGCAGGGAACAATGAGGTGGCTGGGATAGACGAGCGAGGAGGGGGTTGGGGGTGGGGGGGGCAGAGCACGCAGTTTTTCCTGCGTGCTTCGCTTCTGCACACGTCGGGCAGACAGAGCTGGAATTAATCAGGAGTTGAGCTCACCAGCTGCGGTGAAGGAGGGGGGGTGGCGCAGGAAGGGGCTTACAGAGCAGGATTGAGGGAGGGGGGCCTTTAACTCGTATGATCCTAGGAGTGTTTGAGTCTGCTGGTCCTGCCGTTTTGTGTCGGTTGTGTACATATTCACAGGAGGTTACTCTGTGTCAGGTAGCATTGCTGTGAAACCACTGAATCTAGTTGCTATGCAGGGGAACTGTAGCAGTGCTTCATGAATAAGTTTGTTTTTCAGGGAGCCTGGCAGTGGTCAACCTAAAGTGGGGGGGGGGGGGGGAGGTTGTTTATCTCTAACACTAGTAAAGGGTTGCCAGTTTAAGGCAGGTTCCCAGGGGGGTCCTTGCAAAGCCTGGATTACAGTGATGCAGTGAGGGGTGATTGTATTCTGTTTGTTAAAATGATTTATGGGTTAATATCCTAATGAATCATTATGATTTCCTCTAGTTGGCATTCTTATCTGCTGTCCAGTCGCTCCGAATGGCATTTTGGTTCAGATCTTCGGGGGGGGGGGGGAGGGAGCAGTCTGTGTCTGACATGGCAGGGGACGTACCTGCAGCGTGCATTATTTACTGGGTATCTTGAGCGATTGTGCTCTGCCTCTTGCCTACGGCCACCCGTTTTTGGTGGGCCTGCTCTCGTTGGCAGATATTAGTTACTCATTTACCTGACGCTTTTATCTAAAATGACTTATGGTAGGTGTGTGCTTCCCAGGATTCAATCCCACGCAGGGCAGGCGCGATTAGTCAGTGTAGTCGATGACGCTGAAAATGCGTCGACGTCGATATTTTAAATCAATGCATCATTCTTAAAATTTAATTATTTTAATACTATTGATTTCTAAAACGCTTCAATGCATTATAACAAATGTTTCTTTTAATATCACCACGTGGTTATGGGAGTAGTTCAGATTATCACAAAGCAAAGAGGTGAATTTTTCACTGCACAAAGTTCGATGGCAAAATCAAAAAGAAAAAATAAGCAAAACCACCCTAAATTCTGTCTGTTCAATTGCCATTAGTACAGAGAGCTTTTTAATATCTTTTGTCCTTGTAACTGCTAAATACAGTCATTATTAAAGCCATAAAGTTGTCTGCCTGCTACCTTAGAATGTTAGGCTGAAATCTGGCTTTATCCTACTTGGATTAACGGCGCTGGTGTGTGTGTTTGTGTGTGTTGGGCTCGTTGGGACCAGGTTTATTATAAACTAAAACTGAAATGGAAACGGACACTACATAAAATAAGGCAAATCGTTAACTGAAATAAAAAGGTAAACTACAAGAAAAGTGTGTCAGACTTTAATTGGCAAAAAGCAGCATCACCCCACCGACATGGTGTTTATCCACAGTGTGGGTGAAAATAATGTCCGTATACAACTGAAAAGCCGGCGTCCATTATCTAAAGCCCTGCAGTAATATACAATTTGTTGTCAGAATAGCTTAAATTAAACAGTCTTTTTGATTTTCTGCGGGAAAATTAATCGTTTAGATTAATCGACCAATCGGTTGAAATAGTCGATGGATTAATCGATAGAAAAAAAGTCATGACTGGCAGCCCCAGTCCCATGACACCCGTGTTGTCAGCGTGATGCTCTTCTTATTGAGTTACATGCATGGAAGTTGGTGTGTGTGTGCGGAGCTTTACATGAGGCTGCCTGGGACAGCTGCTCGCACCCTGCTCTTTGGGAACCGTGGGTCTTGCGCGCTTCTTAATCGCAGTAATCGCAGTGGTGTGTAGAAGCCCCCTCCGTCCCCGGAGGAGCCCTGTCGCCCATTTCCCAACCGATCCACGGAAACCCCAATGCCCCTCAGGGCTTCAGCTAGTGGCAAGAAACCCCATTAAGGCCCAGTTTGAGACGTGTCCTGGGGGCGGGGTCAGACTTCTCCAGAAGCCTGTTTCTGTGGTGAGGCGGAGCGATACAGGGTCAGGAACGGGTGAGGATTTGTGTTGGTCAGGAAGACGTCCCACCCCCTCGCCAGATCCCTCTGGCTTCCTGCCCTCGGTGACTTTTTTTTTTTTTTTTTGGGGGGGGGGGGGGGAGAACGGTCTGTTCTCTCAGTGGAACAGTCCATTGGGAGGGAATGTGCAGCCCATAGTTAGATTCCTCAATACGGAGTGATGATACGCGGCTCAGGCCTCCATCCAGGGCTTCATAAAGCCCCTTGACAAAATGCCAGTTTTCACAACAAACATGTATCTTAGGGGACCCCCCCCCCCTTAAGCAAAAGATTCCCCCCTCCTCAGTCCTTAATTTAGTGGCTGGGGGTCCTTGTGCTCAGCTCTGTATTCATTTGCGGGTCCCAGCTTGCAGACCCCTGCTTATGAAGCTGTACCTTATGGTCGCACTGAGTTTCTGAGTCTGGGGCTGCCACAATCGACAGGCTGCATCCTGACAGGTCTGTGAGACGCGTCTGAAGCAGATCATCTCACTTTGGGCCATGAGGTGCTGCTTTAGGGCTGTGTGGCGGTGGCAGTGATTGGCTGTAGACTGTTCCTTCCTCTGCCATCCAAAGCGAAAGGTGCCTTTTCTTCGGGGACCCTGTAAGCAGCACGAACAGGCCTGGGATTCTCTGCAGTCCCGTCTGCGGAGCTTGTGAAGCGTCCCCTCTGTACCCCTTTCTTCTGTCATCATCGTCTTCCTCCTCCTGCCACTGTGTTTATAAATTAAGCTCCACCTCCTGATCTGCGCCTCTCCAATTTCTGTAGGAATCTTCTCCTCGCTAAAGCCCCTCCTCCTCCACATCCTTATTCTCCTCCTCTCTCCATAGTATTTCTGAAGGAAGTTCCTCCTCTCTCCTTGGTATTTGTGGATTAAGCCCCTCCGCCTCCACCTGATCATCCTCCTCCTTCCGCGGCGTGTGTCATGTAAGCCTCTCTCTGCCGTTTTGCCTCCGCAGTGCCAGAATCCTCCAGACCTGCCCCCAGTCCTCCCTACCCCGCCAACCCCAGCGTGACTCCGCCCCTGTCCACAGTTAGCAGCAGTGGCAATGGCAAGCGCGCCCCCCCCTCCAGCGTCCCGCAGCAGCAGCAGCAGCAGCAGCCAGCCGCCCCACGCTACCCTCCCCGCGAGGTGCCCCCCCGTTTCCGCCAGCACGAGCACAAGCAGCTGTTGAAGAGGGGCCAGCCACTGCCCGTGGGGACCTTGCCTGTCCCGTCGGGGGCGCTCTCTCCGCCTCGCACCACCGCCAGCAAGCGGCCTGCAGGTCAGAATCGCCGACTTGCACTGCCACATGCGTGACCTGAAAGGCTCGTTCGTTTGAGCCACTTGAGGGAACGTTCCAGATCCAACTCCTTCCTAACAAAAAAAAAAAAAAAAAACTTTTCAAATGATTGCTGGGTTTGGAATGTGCCTTTAACCAGGCCGTGCTGTCAGGAGACTTTGTTCTCTCTTGCACGGCCTGGTTAGAGATGCATTCCAAGCCCAGCCTTTACCCCGGTGCAGGGCGATGGCCTGCATTAGGGCAGGTAGCAGAAGGCTGCTCCCAGGAGTGATTTCTCGCAGGCTGCCGCTTGACCACAGGTGGATCTGTGATGAGCATTTCCAAATTTGCATTTTGCAATCATACACATGCAAACGGCAGTTGGGGGGGGGGGGGGTGCCCAGTCTGGGAATCTGTTAGAAAACACAGCCTGTGCTGTGGAGGCTGAATGAAGTGTCTGATTTTGTATTTTGTTTTTTTTGTTTTTTGTTTGGTCATATCCCAGCGCAGTAAATGTGATGCCGTAATGCTTGCCGTGTATGGATAATTTTAGTATCCCATAAAACCTGCCTATCGTTACGGAGTTAATAAAAGTCAAAGTGCCTCTGTGTACCGTGCGAGGCTAACAGTTTCTTTTAAGCTCGCGTCCCCCTCCCTCAAAGAGCTCTACTCGATTAAGTCACTCCTTGCTTCCTTGAGCTCTTGTTAGTAACGGCAGCCCCCTCACTGTGTGGACCCCGACCCAAGTCGTGTGTAGCCGGTGGGGGCCATGGTGACCCGGGAGTTGTGCTTTCGGGGGAGGAAGTCCAGAGGCCGATCGTCATATTCGAACGAGGCCCCGGAGAAGGGGGGGGGGGGAATCTCTACACAAAGGTGCCTGTGTTTGTCTGAAGTGCCGCGTGTCCTGCTGACTGCACAGGACGTTTGTGGTCTGAGACCGATCAACGCTCTCGGTGTCTTTTTTAATCTTCCTCTCCCCGTTAACCCCCCCTGAGTGGCGTCATATGTAGATGAAGTGTTTTTGTGAGTCGGTCGTGGTCACTGCTGTATCTGTGTTTGTCCCTGTGCCCATGTGTGTCTGTGGTTTCCTCACCCTGCGCGTGAGTCGGTGCCAAGCTGAGCAGGCTCGCTGGGTCGCTCGCTCAGTGCCGGCCCCGTTCAGTTGGGCTTGGAGCCTTTTGAAGGGCCCCCACAGGCTCGAAGACAAGTAAAGCCGCAAATTTATCTCATGCTGATACCTGCTGGTAAATAGCCTGGTTTGCCTTTCTGTAATGTTTACATTTCTCAAGGAAACAAAGGGGCCGTTTAATGAAAAGCATGTGGCGAGCAAAGGTTTAAGACGTGAGGCAGAAGTACCGTTAGCCTCTCGTATCACGTGGGCACGTTGGCTTGTATTAGCCCAGTGTTTCTCAACCTGTGGCCTGTACTATGAAGCAGGGTTACTGTCTTATCGGGGTAACTTTTCGCATTTAAGGTACCACAGTTTAAATGGACTTCATATTCGTTCACTTACATTTTGCCCAGACTACCTTAAATTTACAAGTTACCCTGATAAGGCAGTAACCCCGCTTCGTAGTACACGCCACTGGTCCTTGGGGACCTGCTGTGAGTGAGCATAACCGTGGACTGTCTGGAGGTCCCCGAAGACCAGGCTGAGAAACCGCTTTAGCCAATCACGTCTGTTGTCATTGTTAAAGATTCTCATTCTTTGCTCCATGGCTGTTGGCCATTTACTGTTTAATTGTTATCCCCGCTGATGTTGCTGATGTAGATGTTTTGCACTCATGGCAGACAAACAAAATTTTGCCTCTGTATGGTCACTTTAAGGTAAAAAATTCCCATCAGCCATTGTTATCCAGCTAGCTAAAGGGCCTGGAAGTAGAGGGCATCCCATTCACCGACGGTTAATATGTAATTCCTGATTGCGTTTTCTCTGTGTACCTGTGCGTGTTTTCCCCTGGCCTGCGCCGTTATGTTGCATAGGCAGTTCAGTGGCTGATTGAGAAAGCGTTCATGACAGACTTTATGAAACCAGCCGAGGTATTGGAACGATGACAAAATCAAAATTTAAAAACTCATTATGACCCGTCCTTCGATACGGGGTGTTGGATAGAGCCTAGCGGGCTGGCTCACCTCTGCTCTTACTGACAGGTGAGGATACACCTGTATGCCCTACAAGAAAAACTCCTTTGTCTGTTAAACACATTTTATTGTATTGTCATTCTTTTAACTCCCTTAGGCAAAGATACTCCATTAAAAGAGATTTTTTAGTAAAGGTCAAGCCACAGGCTTTGTTGGACTTTTTTATTAAAAGCTAATCTTAAGCATTTTATTGACATTGTTTTAACTGTTTGTAATATGTTAGTTATTTGTGAAATATTTACCTTTCGGGTTGTTCAATCCTTATACTCTCGCCATGAATATAGCTCTAGTTGTTAACATGGCGTTAAAAGTCGACATAACGTAACAGCAGCGGCAGGCTGGCTGATGGAGTCGTGTCGGAGCTGGGCCCTCACCCCTAGCAGCTGCACTACGGGGTCTTTTCACATATCGGGCGGAAAATTCGGCGTGCGTACGCAGGCCGCCCACGCAAACACCCGCACACTGCCCCCCCCCCTCCCCAGGGGCCTCTACCGTTAGCGTGCCTGAGGCGGGTGACCTTGAGGCCCCTCCCCCGTGCACCACAGAGGGCCCTTTGTTTCTAAATCGCGGGTCGTCTACATCTCTCCCACGTTGATTTTCTTACGGGCGTCTGTTTAAGATGCCTGCATCTCTGCATACTTCGCCGTGCCTATAAATAGTTGTGTGTGTGTTGTGTGTGTTGTGTTGTGTGTGTGTGTGTGTGTGTGTGTGTGTTGTGTGTGTGTGTGGTGTGGTGTGGTGTGTGTGTGTGTGTGTGTGTGTGTGTGTGTGTTCTGTCCCTCTTCCGTTGAGTGTCATAAGAACGCTTGGGACACGCCGCCAAAAGACGCACGTTGAGAGATTGCCACACGCCAATGAATGCTCCAACCTGCCCTCGTCACCTCGCCGCTCTGATTGTTACCGTTTGATTTTGTTTGTAAAATCGATCTCCCTGTCGAGGTGTGTGTGTGCGTGCCAGCATGGGCAGTGAGACCCTGGGGCGTTGACAGCCTCCCCCCCCACCCCCCAAATGGGGTCATCTGGGGGAGGAGCCTCTGCCCCTTCAGCCTGGCCTCGTTGTCAGCCGACGGTGTTGCTATGACTGCTAGTCTCAAACCCTCCCCCCACGTTAAAACAGACCTAAGCATAGCAGGTGGCATGGTGCACTAATGCTCACTGGGGAGGCCTGCGTACGACAGCTGTTTCCCCTACACCCTTCTCTTTCTCCGTCTGAATTATTGCTGTTTTCTTTTTCCTTTAAAGGCGGCAAATTTTCCTTTATTTTGTAAACCTCTTTGCGTGCGGTGGGGGGGGGGGGGTTGTCTATGTTGAGCAGAAGTCTGGGTAACACTGGGCACTGGTGCTGCTCGTTTGTTTTGTGTCGTTTGTTTTTGTTTTGTTCTCCCGGTTTGTTTGAGCTGTGCTAATTGCCAAACTGACAGACGTCAGTGAGTCCCTCGCAGCTCGGCGTCGTTACCCGGAATGCTCAGGTCCTGCTGTCTTGTCATCGCCTTGCTACTGAAGCGTCTTGTAGCTGCACTTTGATGCAACACGGATGTCAGCTTCGCTGGTTGTTTGAGGTCCTTAAATTGCTATGCGTCCTTTGGGGAGAAAGTGCGACGACAGGTGCCGGTCCTTGCACTGCAGCGATGTAGCCCTGCGCTCCCAGAAGCAGCGCGGAATGCCTGCCTCCTCCCCTTAAGTCAAGAACTTGACTCCTTCGAGATGGAGGAGGAGGATCTGTGTGATTAGGAGGGTCCACGGCCAAGGCGCTGTCTAGCTTCCGGAAAACACAGCGAGGCCTTTGATCTGGGCGGCCGCAGTTTGCATAGCAGAGGTCAGGGGCAGACAAAGGGCTGATCAGAGCCGCTGCACGTCACTGCCTGTTTGGACTGCGCGGCGCTGGCTCCGGACCGGCGCTGGACTGGCACCGGGCGGCACTAGACCGGTACAAATGCCTGTTCTCCACAGACTTCAGCTTGTTGTTTATGGACGGCACCGGGCCCGTTCATAAACAGCACCGTCCTTCATGCGGCTAGCTGGCATTGAACTTGCCCCCCCCCCCCCCCCCCAGGCTCTCACCGTTCTTTGAGTAGAATAAGGAACGTTGTGGAAGGATGGAGCTCCTGTCACATGTTGCTCTCTGCAGTATCTGCATGACTCTCCTCATGTTTCATTTTGCACCCCCACCCCCCAGTTTATTTTTGTACGAGGGCACAGATGAGGTAGCGGGTGGGAATGCTCTGAACACGGGGGGTCTGCTCTGTTTCTAAACGCGGCTGCCTGGTGTCTAACTGGGGGGGGGCAGTGTACATATATGAATACCATGCCCCCCTTCCTGTGTGGCAGCCCTCACTGCCTTTCAATTTCTGGCTGCGGTGGGGGCTGTGCAGTTCCTGCTCGCTGGTCTAAGGGGGACAATGCCCCCCCACCCCCTGCCGCCACTGCCTCCTGCTATGTTCCATACTCCTACGAGGAAAGCGCTTTTCACTATAACCCCCCCCCCCAACCTTTTCATAAATTGGGAAAGACCCCCTTGTAAGAAACCTGACGGGAAAAGGGTGGGGGGGGGGGGGGGGTAGCGCGGCGGAGAAGGTGGGACCCAGCCGGAGCGGAGCACTGCTGAGGGGCTCTCACTCGCCTGCTCGCTCCCTCAGAGCTGCAGCTTCTTGGCAGCCTTTCAAACTGAGGCTCAGATGCCTCGCAGCGGACATATTGGATCGGGGATGGCTGGCGCTCTGCGCAGAGCGTAGCCGCTCTCAGGATGGTCGGTCGCCTTCTCTCTTCAGGTACCAGCCCCGCCGCTCCCCTGCGCCCTACCCCTCTCCCTTCACGCCTTCGTGCTCTCCCCCACTCTCTCTCTCCGTCTTGTTTTTCGTTCGTACTCCCTCGTTCTGTTGTGGTTCTGCCCTTTGTTTTGCTTGCAGTGCTGAGTTCAGCTGGAGCAGAAAAGTAAGTGGGAGGGAAAAATCGCTCCCGCTGCCCGCTCTCCGCCACCGCCGCCGCGCAGTGAATCTCTCACGCGCGCGAGTTTCCTCTGCCTCGCTTTTTTATTTTTGTTTTGAGCGGACGTTGGGAGCAGAGTGAGTAGGGGGGGGGGAGGCCGAGGCGCGGGGCCAGTGACACATACGCAGCGGCTCTTTCCCTCTTGGCTGCGGTTCAGCTTTGGTAAAATGGCTTCCCGAGCTGCCGCCGCTGCTCCGGGAGGGAGCGACATCGCAGCCGCTGCCGTCTGGCCCCCATGCCGTCCCTCCCCGGTTTGCTCGCTCGCAGTCACTTGAAGGTGCCCATGTCGTCGGGGTGGGGGGGGGGGGTGGTGCACGTCCCGTCAGCTGCAGTCGGTTTGCCAGGATGGAGCTGAACGGAAGCGGCAATGCTCGATGGCGCGGGGGTGCGAGCTGTGCCAGCCAGGCCTGTGCCAGGGCAGGGTGGCACTCGGCCATCTTGCGCCCTCTTGTTTATGGATGGCGGGGGGGGGGGCAGGGAGAGTCGGCGACCTGGTGGAAGGAGCACCGGTCTGCTGTGGGCTCTGGGTTTGTCTTGACAGTGCTGCACATTCCTCCACTCATTAAAGCGTTTGAGTCAGACGAGCGGCTGCTTTGGGACAGAAATAGGTGCCGCGGTCTCCGTCCCCAAAGCCTGAGGCGCTTGCTTGCCATGTCGTTGGCTGCGCCGCTCGGCGCAGGTCCCGTGTAAATCACGGACGCAGTACGGGCACACGTCGTCGGCGGTGTGGTGTGTGCCGTCGCAGTGGAAGACGTGCGCACAAACTCCCATCTGCGGCTGCCTGCACTCCGCGCGGCTGGGAAACAAACGGGGCAGCAGATCATTGCGCCGTCGCGATAAAGCGGTCTGCAACGGAGAGATAAGCGCACCGCCGAGAGGATCCCGCGTAGCAGGCGGCGCACAGCTGGGGACGGTGCACGTAGACGCCGGTTTGATGTGCGCCGTGTAAGCTGCAATCGACAGGCTTATTCTCGCGGATCGCCAGGCAGGCTAGTGCCGCAAAGCGTCTTCTTGGGGAAATAGGAATGCTGAACTGGCGGTTTGAGTCTCCCCATCATGGCGGCTGGCCGTATCGCTTTGAGAATGTCATGTGCGCTGCTTCGGACTGCCATGGGTCCCTGTCACCCCAATGGAGGAGACTGCTGATGATGCTATGATGGCTTTTAATGTTGCCACCCCCACCCCCCACCCATATCTAATTACGTGCTGGTTTTTATTATGAAAAGAGTTTGGAGATTCGAATTAAGATTCTGTAAATGAGAAAGTAAAATTTATAATTCTGATTTTAAGAATCGGTGTTTTTTTTCTTTTTCTTTTTCTTTGTTTTTCCTGAGTTTCCACTCGTTTCTGCAGCTGCCTTTTCGGCCGGGGTGTCTGCCGCACCTTCACACGTATGCTTCCGATTTAGCAAACGGCATCTGTCACTCCTAGGCCGACACGTTTCGGGATCCCCGGCAGCGACACTGCGATGATCTCCGTGGGTTCCCCCCTTTGTGCTCCTAAGTGAGCCTTGTTTCTTGTTTGCCTCTCATTCCAGTTGTTGCTGATGTTGTCAACATCTACACACAACCCGCACCCCCCACCCACCACCACTACCACCCTCTAGTTGTTCAGCTGCAAAAACTTTACAAAATAGTGCCAGTCGGACCCACGCATATGCCTTCGTTAAGCCCAGCTCTGTGAGTTCGCGTGTCTTATCTGGGCCCCGGCTCCCCTCTGTCCCTGCAGAGTCACCCCACCAGTGCGGCCCGGGAGCCCAGTATGAGAATCCCCCCTGGGGACTCTGCAGCAGCAGTCGGAGCGACACCAGCGGCACCAGCTGGGATCAAGTGATCATCAACGAGAGCGACGCCGAGGCGTGGCCTTCTATCGTGCGCGGCGGCGGCGACGGCCACGCCCCCCCAGGATGCGGCGCGGACACTGACGCCTCGGCCGAGAGCAGCAGCAGCGGTAGCAGTAGCAGCGCGAGCATGGCCACAAGCGCCGGCCAGCAGGGCCACCTCTCAGGCCACCACTCCGGCAAGACCGGTGCCGGCCACTCCGGGAACCTCATTACCAGCCAGGGTGGGTCCGGCCGCGGCTGGGGCTCCGGTCCTGCCCACGGCTCCCTCGCCGGGGACGGCAAAAGCGACGTCCTGCCGGTGGGAGGCCGTGGCCAGCCCTGCTGGAGCTCCTCCAACTTTAACTTGAACCTGAATCCTAACGCCAACCCTGCCGCCTGGCCCGTGCTTGGACACGAAGGGGCCAGCGTGGGCACCGGGGGTTCGGCGGGGAACAACCCTCCTTCCCCCAACCTCTGCAGTCCAGTGGAGGGCCCACCGGCTCAGGGCAGTGGCAACGGCAGCGTGGCTATTGCCAATGGCAACTTCACAGGGAATGGCAGCGGCAGCGCCTGGGGGGGCGTGGCTTCCCCCGACGTCACGGAGCCCCGCCCTCCCCCGCCCACGAATGTGTCTTTCAGCATCGAACCTCAGAACCTTAACACTGATGGACCAAATCACACTAAGAGAGAACCACTGAGTCCCATCCACAGCCTGCCCAGCTGGGGGGGGGCGCCTACAGCCATGGGCTCCGTAGTCCCGCCTTCCCATGGAGCCCAGCAGGTCAACGGTGAGGGGGGCTCCGTCTGGGGCAACGGGGACAACAAGTCACCCACTGGCAAGGATTCCTCCTGGGATTCTGCCCCAAGTAACTCGCCGGGGCTCCTCAACGCCTGGGGGCGTGCAGGGAGTGGGGGCTCGGCGGGCAGCACCTGGGGTCGCTCGCTGGGGGGGGACTGGGGCAAGCATTCTGGGGAGGCTAAAGGGTGGGAGTCTGCCAACAGCCCTCCCCAGGAGCAGCTCAACTCCTGGAGCTACCCTAGCAATGCCCCCGCCAGCGAGGGTAGCAGCGACAGCCTGGAGGGACGCTCCCACCGGAATGAGAGGTCATCCAGCGTGGACGCAGCGGCACCCCCTTTGCCGCGCCAGGACCTGGACCCCCGCGTGCTGTGTAATACTGGCTGGGGTCAGATTCCAGTACGGCAGCACACCGCCTGGGAGATGGAGGAGGCATCGCGTGGCGACCACAAGAGCGACATGGGCACCGAGGCCTGGTGCTCGTCCTCCGGCCCCGCATCTGCCGGGCCGCCAGCAGCCCAGGAGGGACCCCCAGTCAGCGTCGCACAGAGGTCCGACTCCAGCGGGAAGAGCGAGGGCCCAGGCACTGCGGCCGCCTCAGGATGGGGCGTCGCCGCTCCGCCCCCTAGCCAGCCCGGCGCCGGATGGGGCGAGCAGCCAGCGAACAGGAAGGCTGCCAATGGGTCTGGCGGCTGGGGCGAGTCCCACGCTGGAGGGCCAGGCCCCAGCAGCGCCAAAAACGGGCAGTCCTGGGGCGCCGATGAGAAATCTTCCGGATGGGATGACCCTCCTTCCAAGGCCAAAGCACAGGGTTGGGGTGAGTGCCCAAAACCCTCCCAGAGCTGGGGCAACGGAGCCGGAGGCGGGAGCGGTAATGCCGGAGAATGGGGAGAGCCCAGTGACGGGAAGAAGAACGGCACCGGGAACATGTCCTGGGAAGGAGACGGCGGTGGCTGGAAGGAGTCGTCCCGCGGGTGGGCGAAGCCTCCCGCTGGGGCTGGAGGGGGTTGGGGAGACGGACAGCGCCCCGGGCCTCCGGCACAGGGATGGGGTGGCACAAAGTCCCAGGAGGGCACTAACGGAAACGGGGGAGGGAATGGCGGAAATGTGGGCTCCTGGGGGGGTCCGAACTCTGTGAAGCAGACAGGCCCCGGCTGGGGAGCGGCCGGTGGCACGGGTGCAGGGGGAGGTGGCGGGCCGAAGCAGGAGCCAAGTGGCGAGCCCACTGGCTGGGAGGAGCCCTCCCCCCCTCCATCCGCCGCAAGATGGAGATCGACGACGGTACCTCAACTTGGGGAGACCCGAGCACTTACAACAAGACTGTCAACATGTGGGATAGGAACAATCCTGTGATCCAGAGCAGCCCCGCCTCTGGGGGCAACTCGGCCCCCAGTGGTGGGGGCGGCACCCAGCACCACCATGAGCACCACCATGAGCACCACCATGGGCACCACCACCCGAGCCATGCCCACGGCGCCCCCAGCAGTGGCAGCAGCAACGGTTCACCCAGCGCGGCCCCCCTTCACCAGCCAGGTGTGGCCCCCCTTCACCAACCAGGTGTGGCCCCCCTTCACCAGCCAGGTGTGGCCCCCCTTCACCAGCCAGGTGTGGCCCCCCTTCACCAGCCAGGTGTGGCCCCGAACAGACCCCCTCTAGTGGCACCAGGTAAGCACTGCACCCGCAAGGCCTTCATCTTACTGCATGTGAGCTGCTGGTTCCTTGCTGGGTTTTTACTTATTTAAATGGCAGATTAAACGCCCATCCATAACTGATAAAATACATAGGGTTCCTACAAGGCAGTATTAATTACGCAGGAACTAAGGCAGATGAGGTGTTTTTTTTTTTGCTGAAGTAGCATTCCTTCCAGTATGGAGATCCACAGAGTGGAAAAACCGTAATGGGAGAAATGATGCGTACACAGCCACAGCAGATTGGATTCTCGTGTGCTGTCCATCACTGCCTGCTTTCATCCACTACTTCATATCATCTCCTGTTGGTTCCTGTTGGCGGATTCCAGGCAGCAAGTTTCAGAACATCCTGCCTGCTGTGGGTTTGGAGGAGATGGTTGATGAGGAGCATTTCGAGATGAGCGTAAACGAGGGGCACTATCTACGGATGCTGTTCTGTATTTGGGTCAGGGGGTCTGTACAGCAGCAGTACCTGGTGCCCTGCCAATCCCGGCTGTGGTATTTAGCACTTGAGCTCCGTGCACTATATCTACCACACTTTGGTGTCTGATGGTCACCTGGACCCGAAATAGTCATTTTACCATGGTGTGGGGGAGGCGCTGCAAGATTCCGCCTCGAAACTGCGCTTAAGGCCGCAGGAGCTGCTGGCGCCCACACGGAATGCTTCTTCCAACCCGACCGAGAAAGCGGCCAATTACCGCCAGCTCCCGGCTCTGGAGGAAATGTGTCGTCATGGCAGGCGGCCGTCTGACGGTGCCCGGAGGCTTCCGTGCTTGGAGAGCGCTAGCGCCACCTGGTGTCTGCCTTGGCACACGCTGCCTGCCCGGAGAGGGACAGTCCTGGCACTTCTGCCGCCACGTGACTGCCCAACTGGTACTAAGTCGAGCCAAGATTTAAAGAGACATGGCTGCCGTTCTCTCTGGCCGGACAGTGTGCATGTGGGGGCTCTGCATGTAATTAAGTCCGAGTGAACCGTAAACTGTAAGCGTGTTTTAGCTGAAAAAAGCAGTGGGGGGAAGGGGGTTAGACATGTTTAGTGCTTGCGGCTCCGTCTGGCTGAATCGGGTGCCCTCTCTCCATCAGGATGGGGAGATCTGCCCAATGTCCCGTCCAAGTCCGAAGGCTCGTGGGCCGAGCCCACCCCCCCGGCCGCCTCAGTGGACAATGGAACCTCGGCCTGGGGCAAACCCCCCAGTGGCTGTGGGGGCTGGGGCGACAGTGGGCACGAGCCGACCAGGTCCTATGGCAGGGGCAATACGGGATCTTCTGCCTGCAAATCAGGTGTGGCCTTGTCTGGGCAGTATGGCTGAGATGCAATTGATGAATAAAATATTTTACATTATTAATTCATTTATATTATTGTCTTATTCAGTTTTTATTCTGTTAATATGGTCTTTTACTAGAATGTTCCTTTTGGGAGCAAGTGTTTGTCATACTTAAGCATTTGTTCCTGAAAACTGAATGTTTTTGTTTTACCTTAGTGGCACCTACTGGCAACACTGTGTTACTGCGGTTCACTTTTATTTTAATGTCAGTAATGTAGCGTTTCTAATTTTTTATCCATTATTACCCTCAGCACCCAAATCTATGCAAGATGGCTGGGGAGGTGGTGGAGAGGAGCTGGGCGTATCTGCGGGGCAGTGGGAACCCGACGACGGGGATGTGTGGAATAGTGCCACTTCGCAGGAGAGTAACTCCTCCTGCAATTCTTGGGGCAATCCTCCGAAAAAGGGGCCACCGAAGGTGAGAGCAACCTTTCTGCCTTCTGTATACCCTTAATACATCGTGGGGTATTCTTCCCTGGGATTAGACCCCAGATCCATTCTGGTCATTAGCCTTAACCCTGATATGCCTTGTATGGGATTGCTGCAAAAGAATTTTTTTTCCTCCATTTTTTTTATTAAATAAAAAATCACTTGCTCCACTTGTTGATGTATAGATGCTGTACATAACCTTGCCACTTCCCACTGGGGAGTCGAACCCCTTTCTCCTGAGTGACGGACAGGGATGCTAACAACCATACTGGCAAGGCTTTTTCTGCAGTGACTGTAAGTGCAGCATAAACATTTCCCCCATGCCTGTGTAGGGGAAGGCATCCAGCAAGCAGAACGACACCTGGATCATGACTCACCTGGTGAAGCAGCTGACAGACATGGGCTTCCCGGTGAGTGGCGCGGGCCGTGAGAGGCTTTGGGGAACCTTGAATAACCACTGCGGAGTTAAATGAGGAAGGGGTTTGAAAAGCCCCTTCTCTTGACTTACCGGGTGCTTGGTTGTAGTCAGCCTGTGTTTGACCACCGTCCCTCCTGTTTATGCAGAGAGAACCAGCCGAAGAAGCTTTGAAGAGCAACAACATGAATCTGGATCAGGCGATGAGTAAGTGCCGGACCACTGGTCTCCCCCCTCCCCTCAGATTATGGGAATTTTTGCATGTCCCCCCCCCCCAAACACATGGCCATGCTTGACGACCGTCTTGTTTATTTGTGATTCGTGCAGGTGCTCTGTTGGAAAAGAAGACTGAACTGGACAAGCGGGGGGTGGGAATTCCAGACTACAACAACGGCCTGGTCAGCAAGCCGCTGGGCTGCCGACCCTCGGCCATTTCCAAAGAGTCGTCCTCAGACCGCGCCCCCTTCCTGGAAAAGGCACGTCCCCCCCCCCCCCACCACTGCTGACCATTCACTGTTCAGCCGTACTTCTGCTCTGCCCCCAGTTCGCTCTCTACCTCCACTGTAATTGTATTTCATCGTGAAGTTTGGCCGCCATTCTGTAGAAGATACAACTGTCTGTACCTCACTGACGAGCAGCAATGTGATTAACTTCAGTGGTACCTGTGCTGCACACCTTCCTGTAATTAGTATGTTGTGCCCCTGTCCCTCCCCCAGTATAGTGTGCTGAAAGGTAATGCTGGTCAACAGAAATTTCCCCAGGAGTGGATCAGTAGTTTTGTCCTTTCACACTTATTATTGTCTGCTTGTAGCTGCCATGCTTATGTGTTATTTGACAGTTTAATGTCATGCAGGTAGGCAGTTTAATGTCATGCAGGTAGGCAGTTTAATGTCATGCAGGTAGGCAGTTTAATGTCATGCAGGTAGGCTGTAAATGGGGGATAATGCAGTAGTCTCTTAGCAGCCTCTTTGCAGCATAACCATAACTAAAGCTACTGATCGCGTTTTCTTATCTTCTCAAATATAACTCATTTTTTTTGGACTGCTGGGGCTGACCCCTAGGACGTTCAGAACCCGTCGTGGCACCAGCACTTCTCGATTCAGACCAGTAGGTGGTGCTGTTTTCACACTAACCTCACTCCCTCTGCAGGACGGCGGCCTGGCGGAAGATACCCCCCCCTCACCGTTTATGCCTTCTCCCAGCCTAAAGCTCCCACTGTCCAGCAGTGCCCTCCCCAGCCAAGTCCTGGGGGGAGTCTCCTCGGGGCTGACCATGCAAAACTTGAACAACAGACAGGTGGGCAGCAAAGATCTCCATAGCAATACTGGAAGCGTCCTTTATTTATTCTGTGCTGAACGGTTACACGGGATTGAACAAGATGCTGTAACTGAGTCGATCCTATAGGGGGTGCTGTTAGTCAGTCAGAGCTGCTTGTAATTCAGTGAAGGCTGTGCTCTGTGCTGTACCAGATGCTGTGCTCGGAGGAGGCATTTCTGCTTGCATTTTGGTCATCAGCATCACTTAAAAGAATTAATGTGGTTGCTACATCAGGCCTTTCGGAAGGTGTCATTTCTAGATTAAAAACCGCTGTCTGCAGACAGAGACTTGGCATTTAGTGAAGCATGGAAAAGGATGGCGGGGGGGGGTGGCTTCAATTCACCCGACAAGAGGCCGCAGCTCTTGTCACTGGTTGCAGGCTTAGTCATTTCGAGTGGGGTGGGGGAAAGGGGGGGGGGGGGGGCGGGGGGGATTGTGTGTTACAAATCACAATTCTTCAAGGTGGTGATTTTTGGAGTTAAAAATCGATGTTTTTTAAACATATGCTACAGTAATTATGTTGGTCACATTTGTATAAAGATGCATGCCTGTATACATTCGCATGCATCTTTCCTGGAACCCCAAGCCGGATGACCACAAAGCCGGTTTCACGGTTCATTACACACCTTGTTTTGGGTGCACAGTTCGGTGCAATTTCTGTACAGCGGGAAAACTGCATTTGTTTTGAACTAATTTATTATTAACTGCAAACACAATTAGGAACAGCTGTAAACCAAAGACAATGTCTGTCGATGTGTCTCAGTAATGAAACCTAAGAGACTTAATTGCTCACTAAAAATAGATGTTAAAAAATTCAAAAATAATTCTGCATCATACTGCAAAGTATGGTTGCATATCTGTAACAATAAACACTGATATAGCTAGTCTTGTTCTGTTTTGTTCTGCCAGGAAATTCAGACCTAAAAAAAAAACAAACAAAAGTGCCTTATGCCTTGGAGACTAACTTGCAGATGCCGTTCTTGCCTTTCCTCCTGTCGTGCACCACATTCAGATGTCATCACAAGAATTAGCACACTGGATGTGTTTCCACATTTCCGTATAATAGAGCAGACAGTCTTGGTATTATAAACGGCTCCGTCTCTGTGCTGGTGTAATTTATTGGGAAACTAAAATGTCTTCAGGCTGCTGCTTATGATTGACTGTAACCAGCCTAACACAGACACAATATAGTGTAATGTTTTCAGTGTTGAACATCTACTTGTGAATTTAGGCTTCACCTGTGTGAAATGTATTAATTCGTTTTGTTATGCGTCTCAAACCGAAAATTAATGTCGCCAAACGGCACACAGCCAATACCTCGTCTTTAGGCAAACAGCCGAAGCGGGTGTTGGGGTGTCACCTCGCACCTCTTGCTGTCTCTAGGGCAGCGGGGGATCGCCCTTGTCATCACTCTCTCAACCTGCAACTTGCTTTCAGTGTGATGACACCACCCCACTGCTTAGGCAAGGGTCATAATTTCGCACCCTCCCTCCCCCCCCCCCCCCCCCCCCGCCCATGGCAGATGCAGAGCGGAATGTTTGGCAGTACCGGAGCAGCACATGCCCGGGCCATGCAGCCCCCCCCACCGCCGCAGGCTCCGCCCACTCAGCCGTCAGTGCCGCCTCTCAACTCCTCCCAGCCTAATCTCCGTGCTCAAGTGCCTCAGTTTCTCTCCCCTCAGGTCAGTAGTGTTGGAGGGGGGCACGTCACATGTAGATGGATGCTGGATTATGGTTGTCCAAAACAACAATGTTCTTGAAACAAACCAAATTGAATTTTTCCCCATGCTTCTAAGTGTGCTTCGTCTAAAAACAATTTCTTTACATTTATTTTTTGCTCTCAAACACGATTTTCATTGGTACCCCCTTTGCAATTCAAATCAAGCCCATTCTAAAAATTTTCTAACATTTTTGTTACATCAGAATTTAATGTTTGACTCTCTAAGATCCATTCTTACTCAGTTTGATCAGGTTTGACATGTAACTTGACGGTACTTCATACAAGCGATTGTACCGTTTACACAGTTCAGCAGCCGTCTATTGGCCGCAAACAGAATGAAACAAGATATTGCAGCCAAAACTTATGAGAAATCGCGAATTTTCACCTATGGCTGGTGGGTCTGGATCCCCCGCCTATCGCGGAAGTTACGTTCCAGACCCACCAGCGATAGGTGAAAATCCGCGATACAGAAACACCATATACATAAACTTTTTTATAGTTTAAGCCTTAAAATACCACACCCACATGCTTTAAACACGTGTGAACTTATTAAAACGCACTTTGTAAACACATATGATATGTGGATGTTGGGCTAAGGATATGAGTGACATAAAATATGAGAATTTCTGGTATCATTAGAATGTTTCTAGTAATGCATCGTGTTGGTCTTAAATTTTACTCATAATGGTCTTAAAAGGTCTTAAAAAGGTCTTAAATTTAACTTACTGAAAGCTGCAAGAACCCTGATATCAGTTACATGCCAAATCTGATCAAACTGAGTAAGAATGGATGTTAGAGTCAGAAAAAGACACAAACATTAAATTTTGTTATAACAATTTTAGAATGCATGTTTATCCCCAGACTGGGCTCGATTTGAATTATAAAAGGGGTAACAATGAAAATAGTCTTTTTAAATTTTTAGAAATTGCTTTTGGACCAAGCACACTTAGTAGAACGGTAAAAAATTCAATTTGATTGGTTTCAACAACTTTTTTTGGACAAACCTAATGTTGGGTCATTGCTCTCTGGATTGCAGCTCATGGCTCTTCTGTGCTTGTTTTTAGGTTCAAGCACAACTCTTGCAGTTTGCAGCAAAAAACATTGGTCTGAACCCTGCACTTTTAACCTCACCAATAAACTCTCAACAGATGACTCTGTTGTACCAACTACAGCAGCTGCAAGTGGTGAGATGCCATCATCGCCCCCACTGTGCCGTGCGAAGCAGGTTCCTTTTCAGAAGTGCTAAACCAATGTCCCCCCCCCCCCCCCCCAGGCATACCAGCGTTTACAGATCCAGCAGCAGATGATGCAGGCACAGCGCAACGTCTCCGGGCCTCTCCGACAACAAGAGCAGCAAGTGAGTGCCCCCCCCCCCCCCCCCCCCACCCCATGCCAGCCTGGAATTTTGATCTGGGTATCTGCATG
The DNA here is from genome assembly GCF_048594095.1 of Paramormyrops kingsleyae. Classification (NCBI taxonomy): domain Eukaryota; kingdom Metazoa; phylum Chordata; class Actinopteri; order Osteoglossiformes; family Mormyridae; genus Paramormyrops; species Paramormyrops kingsleyae. Next base: position 11,341,204 of record NC_132801.1, read on the forward strand.
CATGCTGACAGCACTCCTGTACTCTGTGACCCCCCCCCCCCCCCAGGTTGCACGTACAATCACTAACATGCAGCAGCAGATCCAGCAGCATCAGCGCCAGCTGGCCCAGGCCTTGCTGATGAAGCAGCAGCAGGCGCCGCCCCCACCGCCCCCCCACGCCGGCCTGCATCCCGGCTCCAACGCCACTAAATCAGCCCTGGACGGATTCCCGGCCCACCCCCCAGCCCCGGGTCTCTCCGACCTGCAGACCAAAGAGCCACAGTCGTCTCCTAGCTCCTATGCTCCCTACCAGCTCTGTGAGTGCTACCTCCCCCTATCTACCACCTCCTCCAGTGGGGCACCCACTGACTACCCCCCCCCCCCCCCATCTTCTCCCCAGCTGGACTGAACACCAACATGAATGTAAACTGCATGGAGGTGGGTGGCCAGCCGATGAAGGAGCCTCCTCAGCCTCAGTCCCGTCTCTCCCAGTGGACGCACCCCAACCCCATGGAGAACCTGACGGGGAACCCCGGCCACCTGGAACCCAACCTCAACAAACACGGTACGGCCATCGGGGATCTGTGTGTGTGTGTGTGTGTGTGTGTGTGTGTGTGTGTGTGTGTGTGCGCGTGTGTGTGCGTGCCCAGGTGCCAGCCAGCCTGCCTACCTGCGTGAGGGTTTTTTTCCTGTGTGCCATTTTGCTATTGCACCGATGGTGAGAGCAGCTATCTGTGCTTGAACCGGGTTTGTGGCCCCCGGCCTTGCTGATGCATCTTGCCCCCAACACTGCTCTGTGATTGGACGCTCCCCCACCGCACTCATCTTATCTCCCACCTTGCCTCCCCTGCATGTTCCTTTCTGTGCGACCGGCGGCTCACACGTGGTTTTTTCGCACAGAGAGACACGCATCATCGTCACTCACTGGCTCCTTAGATCTTTATTTTGAGGTTTGGTTTGCTCTAGTCTGTCAGATCCGGGGGTCTGTTGATGTAATTACTTGTTGTAATTGTTTTGTCTTGTTAAAAAGGTTGGCGAAATAAGCATATGCTTCAGCCAATACCTTTTGATTAGCTTTGTCCTGTGTTTTTGCTTTGTGGTAATTTTATTTTGTATTCATTCAGATATTTGAATGTGAATGCTAATCAATAAAAATCAATCAAAAAAAAAAATCAATCAGATCCTCCAGGCCTGTGAATATGATGTCTCTGTTAAAGTTCGAGTTGGGCTGATGTTTGGCTCTGACTGGTCCCCAATAGCATAAATGTGCCTAAACTGTGCCTGACTACAGTTTTGGCTCAGTGACACACTGGTGGCGTCGTGGCAGTCGTGAGGTTATGTCGAGGTGTCTGTGCCCTTGTGACGTCGGTGGTACGTTGCCCTCGCAACACCTTATCTAACTGCGTCCTGCGTGCTCGAGTATCAATGAGCCGTAGCCCCTTAGGCTAACCTGCTGCTTTCTCCGATTTGCCCCCTGCCCGCAGGTGCCATCCCCGGGCCCAACCTGGGCCACCCTGGAAAGCCCCCCCTGGACGATTCCTACAGTCCCTACAATCTGATGGCCAGCTCAGAGTCTCCCGCCAGCCCACTGGTGCCCCCAGACAGCTGGGGGCAAGGAAAGGGCGACAAGATCTCCAACGGCACCAACATCAACTGGCCGCCAGGTGGGGGGGGGGGGGGGGCACTGTGGCGATTCACTTAGCAGTTTGAAATGTCGAGGTCAGGAAAGCCAGTGATGGGGAATTCCACTGCAAATATGAATCACCCAGATTTTAACCACCAGACAGGGTCTTTTTATACGCAGCCGCTCACCATCTCGGCTTCTGCTGTCTGGTCGTCAGGGTCTTTCCATAAATGACACCATGTGTATCTCTCGTTGTGTCCACTGCTCGCTTCTAAGGCTGTTTCGCAATGTGTTTTTTATTACTATTGTTCTTTGAGGTGTTTTTAGGCACTACTGAAACGGGGCACATTTACACAGAGCTTTTTGGGAAACCCCGAAGTGCATGTGGCTTTTCCTAAGGTTTCTAATTCAGGCGCAGAAAAGTTCAAAGTATTCTGTTCTCGGGTTGAGAATCGTGTAATTTGGGACGGGGGTGCTCCTAGCTCCGAGTCTGACACCTCATAACCTTGCAGAGTTCTGTCCGGGCGTCCCCTGGAAGGGGCTACAGAACATCGACCCGGAGACGGACCCCAATATGACCCCCGGAAGCGTCCTGAGCGGGCCCACCATCAACACCAACATCCAGGACGTGAACCGCTTCCTTCTGAGAGACCGGAATGGAGGTGAGCGGTGCCCCCTAGTGGTGGGAGGTCCAAGGATGATCCATCGCATGCGCCACCCTTCAGCCTCATGAGAAATGGGCCCCCATAAGTTGGGTTTTGGTGTTACGGCAGGGTGTGTGCCTCCCATTCTCCACTGCTTCCTCTTCGTCCAGCTCTCGTTATGGCATAGGTCTCTCTCTTTGCTCAGCAAACCGTTTTACCTGTTGGGTAAGCGACCTTCATGCTAACTTACGGGTGTCTCTGCCGGACAGCCCCAGTCCTGGCTTTTAGCTTCAGGGTTCTCTTGAAGATGATTTGAATCTTTCTGTTGATTGGCCCAAACCCTGACCACATGTTCTGAAAACACCATAGGCTCCTCCCCCCCACCGTCTCAGAATGAGGCTTCGCCTCTGACCGGTGCCTGGCCATTCGGTGTCTACAGTAGCTCAATCACTTTGCCTTCCCCGGATGGTGACACCGCAGGTACAGCATCCCCCCCTCCCCTTCCCCCACCCCCCATGCCCCGAACTCTCCCCCATACACCCCCGCCCTTCACTTGTTCTAGATTTGTGGTTTTTTGCGAAACCGGAGGTGCACATGTGTACCGTGGCTGTTTCCGAGAGCCTGTGTGTGTTTGTGGATTATGTTTATATTACATCATGGGGACCAAATGTTCCCCACAATGTAATAAAAACCTGTTTCTTTGACTTTGTGGGGACCATTTTGTCAGGTCCCCACAAAGATCTGTGAATGCAATCAAAAAAACTAAAAATGCCAAAGGTCTTGTATTTAGTTCGGTTGCTTATGGTTAAGGTTAGGGCTTGGTTGGGTATAAGGCTGTCATGCTGGGATTAGAGTTTTCCCCATAGAAATGAATGGAGAGTCCCCATAAAGATCTAATTACAAAACTGTGTGTGTGAGTGCGTCCCCACCCGTGTCGGTAACCTGCACCGGCGTGTGGCCCTGACATTCTCGGCTGAGGCTACACTCGTATGAGTGCCCCCCTCCCCTTTGTGTGGCACGCCTGCCGGATCCTGGTGCTGCCTCTCGAGCAGCGGTTCACTAAGTCTCACACTTACGAAGTTCTTAGCTTGTTTGCTTTAGAAAAACAGAGAAGAGTAACACTGTAGGATATGAAATACCAATGCTCCTCGACTTACAATGGGGGTTGCATTCCGATGAACCCCTTCGTAAGTGAAAAATGTCGAATATGAATATAATATATGATAAATATGTAAATAATACTATCCCTGAAAAGTAAAAAAAAAATATATATATATATATTTGTGTGTGTGTGTGTGTGTGTGTGTGTGTGTGTGTGTGTGTGTGTATTATGTGACTAAAAAAATACCACTAGTTGAAAGTTACACTATAAAAAATGCTGGGTTAAAAACAACCCAATTTGGGTTATTTTGGTAACCCAGCGCTGTGTAAAAAAAAAAAAGGGACTAACCCAACGCTGGGTTATTTTTATTGGGTTACACGCTTAACCCAGCACTGGGTTAAATCAACCCAACTTTGTTACCCAGCAGTCTCAACCCAGCATTTGGGTTGAAAAAAACAACCCAGCGTTTTTTAGAGTGTATGCTTGGCATCGCTACAGAGACTGGAGGCGCGACTGCATAGGTGCTGCTTCTGCCTAGCATGAAATCATCATACGGCATGTCAGGAGCAGAGCAAAATTCAGAGTTGACTACCGAATGTGGATCGCTGTAGCAATATCGCAAGTCAGACCATCAAAAAGTGAGGAGCATTTGTATACGTATCTGCCAAAGAGAGAAGTATTAGAGTGGGGGAAAAAAATAGCTAACAATGTAACTTACATACATAATATGCACAAGATATAAAATATAGATATGAACATCAATGGGCAATGTGCAGGAGTGCTGGGCTGTATACTAGTTCATCCAATATCCTGGTTTTAGTTTCCCATACACTGTCATATAGCATAGCTGAAACGGCAGTAACACTTCAATAGGCAGCAAGTTATATAATATTGTTTGCGGCAGAAGTTCCATGGAGCGCCGTGCAGAGTGTATCGAGAGGGGACCCCTTTTAACTGTGTGTAACCTTCTTACTAATAGTTTGAACTCTAGAACACAACACAATTCTCCCAATATAACCGTTATACTGTACATGTATGTTTCACATGTGTAAAATCCACAAAATACCCATAATGCTCTCCTCTGTCCCGGGTGATAGTGATGTTGCTATGTAAGCTTGTTGATGAGCATTAGCGGAGATGTTATAGCCAATAGAGCTATGCGCGTCCCCCCCCCCATAAGTACAAATACCAGAGGCCACTTTGAGCCTCCAAGCCGTTTGTGGCCATCAGACCACCAAGTCTCATGTGATGGGTATCAGTGTCACAGCATCGTAGACGCGTGGCTCCAGTATAAACAGTTCTTCGCAGAAGCCGGCAGCCCACGTCCTGCTCCCCCCCTGCGGGGGCTCAGATCTCTCACGTATCGCTCATTGACAAACGTGCCTTTTTTTCTTTGTTCGACTTGTGAAATCCCCAGACTCCTCCTCAGGATGTTGCATGTGGGCCCCGTGGCTCAGGCTCACGCTGTGTACAAGGCGCCCCATTCGGGGGGGGGGGGGGAATGCACAAATTAACTCATGGGTTAATTTTCATAGACGGCCAGCAGCCGAACCCCCACCCCCACCTCTCTGACATGCCTGTTCTGATCTGCTCGTACTAATGAGTTTGCTCCAATTAGATCCTTTTTGATCCCCCCCCCCCCACCCGTACTCCTCGCACTAACATCACGCCCCCGTCGCCTCCCCAGGTAAACTCTCCGACAGGAAGTCGGCCTGGTCCCCGGGCCCCAGCTCGCACACGCAGGCCTCGCTCTCCCACGACCTGTGGAAGGTTCCCCCAGGTTCTCGCGGTGCCCCCGCACCGTCCCGTCCTCCCCCCGGCCTGACCAATGCCAAGCCCTCGTCCACCTGGGGAGGCAACACGCTGGGCCTGGTGCCAGGCTGGGGCAGCTCTTACTCTTCAGGTAAGGGGCAGGGGGGGGGGGTGTGGGTATGTGTCTGTGCTACTGCCACACTCCGCTTGTCACCAACCGAAATCTGGGGCCGACGCCCTGCCTAACGTCGCGCGTGTGTTTTGAAGCGTGGCGGTCTGCCACAGCATGAGCCGGATAACCACTGAGTGTAACGACGTGCTGGTGAACTCACGGTGACTCCTCGCCGCCCTGGTGTGGCCTCTCTCGTACCTCTCTCCCCCAACACGCTCCTGTGCCACGCCCCATGAGTCCGTTTTTAAAGCCGTTGGGACCAGGTCATTTACACAAGCTGTCGTACTGGGCATACTGGCCTAGCCACACATGTTTAACTTGTTTAATCATAACTTCTTTAACTGTTAAGCACATTTTTCGTATTGGCCTTCTTTTAATGCCCTTTGCCATTTTACTGATTCTTTAACAGATATTTTTAGTAAAGTCAGTCCAGAAACTTTTTTTTTTTAAGCTTCTAGATTTGTTTTTAACTGCTTGGAACATTTTATAATCTTTTATGTTATGTTCAGTCTGTTTTACTATCCTTATACTCTCGCCGTGAAAGTTGCTGGCATGGCGTTTAGTCTACATCACTATCTCACCCTCCTTGTCAGGTGGGACCACCTGGAGCACCGACAGCTCCAGCAGAACCAGTAGCTGGCTGGTGCTGAGGAATCTCACTCCCCAGGTGCGTGTGTGTTTCTGGGGGGAGGGGGGCTTATCGGAATTCCGTGCTTCTTCTCTCTGCCACTGCGAGGTGGACGGTGCCCCTCTCATGCACCTTTGTGTCCCTGCAGATCGACGGCTCCACGCTGCGGACCCTGTGCATGCAGCACGGCCCCCTCATCACATTCCACCTCAACCTGACCCAGGGCAACGCCGTCGTGCGCTACAGCTCAAAGGAGGAAGCCGCCAAGGCGCAGAAGTCCCTGCACATGTAGGTTGCCGCCCCCCCCCATCCGCGTCCTCGCGTCTGTCGGGTGACGCTCGGACCATCTCATGCCTTCTTCCCCATCGGGTTCACGAGGGCCCTTCCTGTTCCTTAAACAAGCGTGTGACCGGTTTCTTGCATGTGATTGCAAAGTCTGGGAGATTCTGAAGCCCTGTCTGCTATCTAGGGTAGTCCTCCGAGATCCCCAGATGGTCGTCCACGTTTTTTGCTCCTTCCCAGCTCCTAAAATGTGAGCTGTCTGGGACGGAGCCAAAACGTGGATCGTTGGGGGTCCCCGAGAATGGGGTTGAGAAGCGCTGGTTTGGGCGACTGAAATGCGACTGTGGGAATTGCATCAAATGCATCAGCTCTGACTGAAGTGTCTCAGTTTCTGCCTCTGGTCCGCCCATCCAGGTGCGTGCTGGGAAATACCACCATTCTGGCCGAGTTTGCTGGGGAGGAGGAGGTCAACCGATTCTTTGCACAAGGTCAGTCCCTCACGCCCACCACCAGCTGGCAGGCCAACCAGGGCACCAATCAGACACGGCTGGGGGGGGGCGGAGCCTCGCACGCTATGGGCCACTGGAACTCCGGCAGTCTCGGTGGTGGAGCCAAGGCAGGCGGCGACCTACTGTGGGGCGGAGTCCAGCAGTACTCTAACCTATGGGGACCCCCCAGCGGTGAAGACGCCAGGGTTATCGGGAGCCCCACCCCAATCAACACACTGCTTCCCGGGGACCTGCTGAGCGGAGAGTCCATGTAGGATTATATACCACTCCCCCCCCCCCCCCCCCCAAACAAGCCAACAGGAGGCAAGAACTGGAGGTAGAGCGTAACCAAGCAAATCAAAATCACGTGGCGATAATCAGTCACCAGATGCCATGAACCTGAAGGCTGGGGATGAAACACTCATGGCTGCTGACCTTTTTGACCTTTTTCTGCACCCCACCCTTCCTGGAAGCATTGTTTTCAAGTGTTGCATTCATGAAGAGGAGTAGAAGGATGTACCCCCTCTTCTCGCATACCATGGTGTGAAGTGTTTTTTTTTGTTTTATAGATTTTTTATTTTTTTTTTTATATAGAACTAATGTGTGAAAGCTGCCATCGCAGGCTTCACAGAGGCCACACTGAGCTCGTGGCCTTGAGTTCTGCCCCCCCCCCCCCACACACACACACACACATGCACACAGCCCTGCAGAACTGTGTCATTCCGGGCATGGCCCCGGCCAATGGAATGCCTATCGTTTTTTTGTTTGTTTGTTTTTGTTTTTGTTTCCTCCTGGTTTTGTTTGGTTTGTTTGTTTTGGCACTAAGTAACATTAGCCTTAACTGCTCTTAAGTCCAGGTCGTTCACATGCTTTTTAATTACCGAAGAAACAAATATGAAATTGCACAGTCTCATTTCTGAGCCATCAAATGGAGCAGAGAACACGAGTGGACAGCAGTACCATAACGGCAGGGGGGTGTCGAGCCGCCTCCATCCCCCCCCCCCCCCCCCAATCCGGCGACCCCCAGCGCCCGCTCACCCCCTCGCCACGCGTTCATCTTCATTTCTTATATGGATTTACACAGCTGTATCACTCTTATATACATTTAGATATATATTGTATGCAGGCTGTCTTTTTTTATATATCTATTGCAACATAAGCTGAGAATTGATATTGAGAACATTTGGATCTGTGCCTGGGGGTGTGTGTGTGTGCACGTTTGTTCGTGCGTGTGTGTGCAGGCGGGTGCGTGTGTGCGTGCGTGTGCGTGCGTGTGTGTGTGTGTGTGTGTGTGTGTGTGTGTGTGTGTGTGTGTGTGTGTTTGGGTGCTCAAACCTCTGCTCTACAGAGCTATAAGAAACGCTCCTTGATCCAAATGGCAACCTGTCGAAGGATTACTCCCTTTCCAGAATTTTATTGTGGTCTGTTTTTTTATTTTATTTATTTCATTTTCCCTTCGTCTGATCCATTGGTGACCTCCGAGGTTCCATCGCCTGCCATCATGTGACAACGTGCAATACAAGCCGTGGGCTTTCTGTCCCCCCCCCCCCCCATGCAGTCAGCCGAACCCCACAAGCCGGTTACTTTGTGGTTGTGTGTGTGTGTGTGTTTTTTTTTTTTTTTTTTTACCCCCCATCCTCTCGCCCCCCCCAGCCTATTCTTTGTTATTTGAAGATTTTTCTGGACCGCAGATGGCACCCCCTACCCCAGCCAGCGCCGACGAAGGGTCTTTCTTGCACCTCTTCTTGAGGATGAGTGGGTGGGGTGGGAGAGGATACAGCCACATACAACAGGGACTGTACTGGAGGTGTGTGGGGGGGGGGGGGGGTGTGGGTGGGGCACAGGGAAGCTGGCATCATACCAAATAAGAGGTGTTTCTTATAATGCAGTAGGGGTATCATCTCGTCCGGTACAGACGTTTGAACTGAAACTGATCATAGCACTTAAGGGGAGTGGAAAGCTCACGCCACAATGCCAACACAGAAAGGGGGCGGGGGCTGGATGCTCCTCGTGGCTCCCCCAACCCCAAACCCAACCCCTGTTTGTACTGTATCTCTCTGTTTCCCTTTCATTTTGTTTGGTCCCTCCTTGGTCCAGGGACTGGAATGGACTTAAAAAAGGTAGCTGGATAAAATGGGGTTTGGGGGAGGGGGGAGATTTATTTAAAAAAGAAAAAAAAAAAAAAGACAATTATCTGCTATGAGGCAAACTCCGAAGCATTTGCTTTTTAAGCATCCAAGTAAACATCACTGTTACTCCGCCATGTTTAGCCTTTTAGCCTGGAAATGCTAGACATGCAATTCTACACGGATCCTGCGGGGGGGGCTCTCTTTGTGCGGAGGCCCCGCCGAAGTCATGTGATAAATTTGGCCACTGAGTGCCTGTCTGCTGTGGAGCCCGTGGCGACCTGTGCGATTTCTACAGCAGCGCTCCGTCCCTCCTGGGCGTGCCGGCTGGGGACGGCGCCGCCATCAGAACTGGCCGATCAGTACTACTGCGTCTGTGCTCCAGCTCACCTCCCCGTCTGTCCTGCCCCGTCTCCTCACCTAGATCACTTTAGCTGGAAAGTTGAGACAGTCGAGTTCTTTTTGTTTGTTTTTTTTTCTCGTTCTGGAATCAGCAGTGTTGTATTTTTTGTGGTTTATGTAGCTGTACTTGTTAGAAATCTTGATGTTAATGGTTCCATGTTTTTTTTTTTGTTGATATTGATGTCTTTCCTGGTCTTCACGGTAGCTGCTTACCAGCCCTTCACAGCGTGTGTGCAGAAACACTTCGGTTAGGAGCGCCTCAGTAATTGTGGCCCGTGTGAATGGCATTTAGGGGGATTACTACTGCACAGGTCTGCCTGTGGGGTTTTCCCCTCCGTTTTTGTGTGTTATTTTATTTTAAAGGTCCTGGTTGTATCTTGAGGTGTGCCGGTGGGCTTACATGTCGAGTCCCTCAGACCAGCGGGTCTGACCTCCCCCTCTAGCTGCTGCATCTGCTCATTGGTCGGCCTTCCTGCCACTCGCACACTCTGGCACCGTGCTGCCTATCCCTATTGGTCAGGAAAAGGGAGAACCTCCTCCAGCCCCAAAGTCAGCTGCTGCTTAACAAGGACTCTGAACACTACATGAGCCCGGGGGCCCTAACAGACCTCCTTTTTATCCTAACTGATACAGACACACGCAGGACAGCCGTCGCAGAGCCTGTGTCTATGCAAACGCAAGGGGGCGCTCTGAATGTCCTTGTGCCCCCCCCTCACCCCCACCCCCGCCCTCCAGACCAAGAAACTGTCACACGCCGCCGTCAGGTGTGGCGTAAGCGGGGTCCTTGCACTCTGCCCGCCAGCTCGGCGTCTCGCGTCCGCTCCATCTCAGGGCAGGGTCAGCAGCGCGAGGACGCGCCTCCTTCCTGTCCTCCTTCCTGTCCTCCATGTGAACGTACAGCTTTCCGTCCTCCGCTCCCACCCCTCTTGGCCTCCTTCACTGGCACACGGCAGCTCCACCATGGGGAAGCGGCCCGAGGGGCAAGAGGTCAACCTTTCGGGTCCCAAATCAAGCCACCTCACGCTTCTGAGGATCAGCCCCCCCGATATTGGAGGGTGGGTGGCAGGCAAATCTGCTTTAAACTTGCGATGGCACTAGAAGTTACTCAGAAGATCATTTCTTCACACGACCCCCCCGCCCAGCTTGAAACCTCAAGAAGCCGTTGCATAGAGAGGCTTGTGTTTTCGGTGGGTGGGGGGGGGAGGAGGGCTTTCTTGCATTCCGCTAATGCCTGCGTGCCAATATGATGAAACTGTCCCCCAATTTTTTTTTCGGTTCCTTTTCCCTTTAAACCCAGGGTCCTTGTGGTGTGTGATACTGCCCCCCCCCCCCCCAGACACACTGCCTGCCCCCCCCCCCCCGATCTGCTCCTGGCTCCTATAGGCACTTTGACCCACAGGTAGCACTTCAATCATGTCCGATAATCTCACTATCAGCTGGGGATGCTTGACAGGGCCCTGTCTGCAAGGGGGCTCTGCGTGGCTTATCCTGGGTACATATTATTATTTTTTAAATACCAAAAAGGTTTTATTCTGATTTTTTATGATGTTTTACAAAAAAGTATTTTTTTTTTGTTTTTTTTTTTTAATATGATGGAGCGGTAATGTTTGGGCTCCGGACCAGGTCGATTCTGGCCTGGAAGCCCTCGCGTCCGCAGTGGCTCGCAGCGCACCTTTTGGGGAGACGCTCTGCGGGTCGTGTTCATTCGCGGCCTGCCCAGAGCGAGGATTGCAGAACCACACATTTCCTCAGACCCAGGTCCTTTTGGGTCCACTGTATTGATACTCGTATTGAGTCTTTCTGAATATCGTCTTGTGGCTAGATTTGGGGGGCAACCACCAATGCAGCAGCCCTGAGTGACAGCCCCCCCCCCCTAATACCCATGAAGCTCGGCTGCACAGAGCAGGTTCTGCAGCTCTCTCTCATTCTCCGAGATGCTGTATCTAATGCCCCTGGAGTTCGGCAGAGTGTGTTTGTAGCTTATGATGGGATGTGAAGGCAAGTGTACAGATACTAATCGGATGAAGCATAGGCGTTTGTTGGAAGGGCCTGGACTGATTATGCACATGCTGGTTTATGTACACATGAGAGACATGTCTGACTGAGGGCTTGATTTTCTTTTACAAGTTTTGTCCAATGTGTTAATTCCTTTCCTCTCCAAGCCGAGCCCTGTTTTTTCTTTACAGTACACATTTCCCAGAGGAGAAAATATCATAAACATATCAAAACCTATATACAAAAAAAAAACAAATACTTGAATCAACAAGCGCCAATAATGTAATGTGAACACATTTTGTAATGATTTTGTCTGACTTATACACTTCCAAGCTTTTTGATGGATACCAGTTTGAAGTTTTAAAAAAATAAGGTAATTAAAAATCTTTATGGGAAAATGCAAAGCGACATTTGTTGTATGTATGTTGTAAATGTTTGCACAGCGTTGAGTGTCTGTCGGTACTACAGGCTGTTTGTCTGTAAGTTCTGCTCAGTATGGTCTCTCTGTTCTGTTTTCCTTTTTGTCTCTTGTCAAAATGTTGAATCATGATGGATATTGTTATTTTCTTATTAGCTTCTAACGTTGCACTGAGTGTCCGCTGCCCCTCAATCAGCTAATCGTACAAAGTGAGACAAAGTATTGAGGGGAGATGGTGACAATTCACGTGTAAATGTTTACTCAAGGACTTCATGGGGAAAAGACTTTTTGTTTATATGTAAGATGTCTATCTACCTTTATAGTGGCTTTTTTTGTGGAATAATCCAGCAGAGGATTATGAGTATTGCACCATTTTCTTTTTCAGGTTATAAAGGAAAAAAAATTACAAAAAAATATATAAATTTAAAAAAAAAAAAAAAATTGTGGCCATAGGTTGTGGATGTACCAGAAAAGTCCGCCTTTGCGCGCAAAGCAAAACATCAAAGACCGTCAGAGGGTCTGTTTGTCATGAGACTAATTTCAGAGGTGCCTACCATTTTTTTTGTGTTTTGTCATCCCCAGTTTGCAAGGCCACCTGTCGTTTACAAACATTTCTATATTCTGAAGTTCATGAAAAAGGAATTTACTATGGGAATGTTATTTAAAAAAAAAAAAAGACTGAGTTTTCTTCCATCAAAAGAAAAGTGGAAAAAAAAAACTGCATAATGAAGACATGCTATTTTCAGAACTCTGGGATCGATCAGTGTTTTGTTCTATTTCATTTATTTTTTTTCCTAAATGTTTTATGGACTGTGTTCATTTGTTTTAATTTCATCTTGCTCGCTCACACACACACACACACACACACACACTCTTTCTCTCTCTCTCTCTCTCTCGCTCTCTCACTCACTCAAGAAGTGGATGCCTCAGGAAAGCCCAGGTTCCAGAGTACTTATTCCACGCTATTTTAATGTACATTTTTATGGGGGTAAAACAAAAAGAATAGTAAAGGGGGGATAAAACTCCAAGCACTGAAGGTTATGGATTTCGAAGAAAAATACCTTTGTTTCTAAATCCGTAGCAGTTACATATTTACCAAATAATGGACTTAAAATGAACTCTAAAAATTGAGTGCTTTATATATAAATCTATATATAAAATTGCTTTACATTTTAAACAAAGTGATCAATGTTTTTTTTTTTTTTATTGACAGCTAGAGAACATACAGCTGCTGTGTGTGTTAAAACCTTCTTGTATTTTCGTAATGAGGCCCTTTCCTGTAAAGGTCAGGAACGTCGTGCATTACTGTCTCTCTCTATTTCTGTCTGTTTTCCTCCTTTGTTGTGGCAGGTATTAAAAAATATTATGAAGATGGGTTTGGATTTCTGCGCCGAAGTAGATGAGAAGCTGGTTTGAAAGGATCATGATCTATGCACGTGGGGGGGGGGGGTTGGGACCTGTTTCTGTGGCTTCTCTCTCTGAGGTTGCACGGTTCCTCGTAGGGATGCATTTCTGTCATCCTAAGATGCTCCATCATACTCATGCCCCCCTCTCCTTCCTCCTGCGTTACATTACCATGCTGCGTTACTCCTAAACCAACGAGTCCCCCTCGTTTTGCTCAGCACTGTGGGTTATTGGGACAGACCCTGACATGTTTTTTTAAAAGGGTTGTTTGTTTTGTTTTTATGGGAAGGAAGTGGGACTGGAGTTGTGCTTTTTGCCTTTTTTAATATTTAGATAACTGTCTGTATTGAGACTTAGGAAAAAAAACATGTTGATGCCCCCCTCCCCCCCCTTACTCCTCATAGAATGTGATTAAAAACATGCATCAGAGAAAAAGAATTCCTCACAATGGAGCTTCTTTTGAACTATTAATAAATCACTGTTTTTTTCCCTTGGCTGTTAAATGTTTCCGTTGCTCTCTGCCTTCATCTTTTTTCTGACATTTGATTAATTCTGTTACTTTGTTCAGTCGTAATAGCCACAGCAGACTCTTAACGGTTTATTGCTAAACCCAGCAGCCTTACCGAATCCACGGCAACATCTTAATACAGAACCTACAGCAATTACAAACGGAAAAGATATTTGCACCAGACAGCAAAATTATACATAACAAACGTTACAGCATGTGCATGTAGGCGTTTGTCAATTAAAACTCAATTTGTAGCATTTGAAGAAATGATCACTTCTGGTGTTCAACAAAACTTTAAAAAAAAAAAAAAAAAAACCTGTGAAAATAGTGAATTCATGAGTCCATTTCATCAGCAAGGTGAATATGCTGTCTCATATTTCTCAATAAGGGTGTCTCAACTGTGGAAGGCATCTGACTGACGGTGTGGCTCCTAACCACAGATACAGTAGGCCACATGATGGCCAAGACTTCCCCACTGTCTTTGAACCACTGAAAGCCAATGTGGCTTCAAGGATCTCATGGATCATCGTCTTGGTACCTGAAATGCAGTAGAGTTAAGGATTAATGAGAAGCAGGGAAGAGCCAGCCCAGAGTTTGCCAAAGTGTATATTAATCACAGACACACACCCATAAATTGAGAAATGAAACAAAAAAATTGTGCTGTGGTCTGTTTTTTTGCATGGCTGCATTTTTTTCTGGATTAACAAGTTGTGTGGTGAAAAAAACTAAATATACCATTATTTCTGGTCAGAAATGAAAAAGAGTTGGGAGACTATTTTAATACTAAATGCATATGATTTTTAACAGTGAAAGTAGATGGCCACTGTTGGACGTTGTAATCAGAAGGCAGCGCTCGGAAATGTGGTTTTCAGGAGGGCACTCTGTTCAGATCGGGTAGCTCATGGAGCAGAACGCAGGTCTCCAACACGTTAACACCAAGGCTGCAGGACTGAAGAGTACTTTCAGTGCCACATTTTTTTTTTCTTTTTATGTTGGTGAAGGTTTGAGTAAATCAATGTGCAGTTCATTCCTAGCAAGAAACTCACCTATGTGGGCTTTTAAGGATGAGAGAAGCTGGGGGAGAGGGGGCAAGTCAGCCATCCTACGCCTGGGTCCCGCCGTCCTCTGGCACGCGCGACCCCCTCCTTGGGGCCACATAGTGGTTTTCCTGTGAGAGCTTCTCATAGGGCTTGTCATATATCACGGTGTCTACTTCCTCCAGATGCAGGGGGTCGAGGTGATGATGGAAACTCCTGTCTTTCAGCGGCCTAGCGGCTGTCATATCTTCATAAATAGGAAGTGGTTTTGGTACCTTACTAGGACGGCACGCCTTACTCTGAAAACGGGAATTGAAAAAGGGAAACGCATTTCGTAAGGCGCCAGTAACTGGAACGTGGCGTACATATGAAAGGCAGAATTCGAAAGGGATGAGACTGCGTCCAGCCTCAGGCCCCGGGGTCCAATTGACGCTTATCAGAAGTTTGTGTGCAAAAATAACCGGCCATTTCAGGAAGGTACGGGAAGAAGGAACACTGGGATATTAAACTCACACAGAGTGCAGCACCAAGGCCGAAGGTGAGGAGGAGGAACAGAGCCGTGGCACCGGAGATGATGTACAGCAGGAAGGAGTAGCCAGCACAGCTGCAGGGACTGTCTGTGCCAAACGCAGACGTACCAAATTCAGCCTGCACCGAGCTACCCGGCCTTCTCATCACAGTTCCTTAGCGATCACTTTCCTCTAAAACCAACAGTGTGTCCCTGGAGCAATTGGGGTTAAGCGTCTTGCTCTGGGGTCCACCAATGATACGGTGACTCTGCCAGCCGTGGGACTTGAATCCACAAACTTTCCGAAATGAACACAGCTGAACTCCACATGACCCTTCTCAGAATGCTCTTAATGATAGACATATTCCAGACACAGACTAGACAGATAGCCCAGAAAAGTGTCGGTGACTTTTTTTTTTGATAGAATGGCATAAAATTGACAGGTAATGGGCTAAAGGTGGCAATACTCAGACTATCAGAACAGAACTATGCTTTAAAGCAGTGGTTCTCAAACTTTTTTGCAACGTGACCCAATTTTTACCATGCCAGCTCAGGTACAACCCTCTATCAAGTATAGGTTTAAATTAACGCAATGACCAAGCGCACAGTACACTATGCAATTTATGCCAATCAATACCTGTCGCACAAATCTGATTGGACGTGCCAGTGAATTTTAAATTAAGCATCTGTGGTTTGGCTTCTTGGATTGCTTGTTTCATTAGTTTTGCGCTAAGCATTTACAGACCCAAGACCTGTTTATATAGGTTAATTCTAGGATTGGTTCTTGGAAATCTGATAGTGGATCAGCGTAGGAGCTTGCTGGTTTTCAAATGCTTACATTTCCAGCTCTGCCTTCCAGAAGCTGCCGTGACCCAAATTTGGGTCGCAGCCCACAGGTTGAAAATCGCTGCTTTACAGAAAACCAACTTGCCCCCATGTTCTGGAGTTTCTGGCTCTGCAATGGCCGACATGGCGTGGATGACATATTTATAACGCTGTTTAACACTGTCGTCACTCACCTGCCTCTAGAAAAAGTAGGTAGTCTGTCCGGCCCTTGACATGAATCTCTTTTAATTCCATACCGATGATAAACTCGCAGGCATACAGACCGCTGTCATTGTGGCTCAGAGATGAGACGGTCACGTTGATTTGATGTGTACTCATATCCCCGTGGATCTCAGTCCGACCCATAAAGGAAGGCGATGGTACTGGCTTTTCCCCTTCCAAGATGAATAGCACCTCTGTCTCCACCGGGCACTTGCGTTTCAGGTAGAAACCAACGGCAAGCTGACTTTTGTCTTCTGAATCGCAGAACAAATCCACAGATCCACCTTTGTGTGTGCTGAGATACTGTATGTTCTGGGAAGCTAGAAATGAGAGGATTGCGACTTGAATCAGCAAGTTTATTAAATTGCTATATAATAATAGACAACGGTTGTGTTCAAAAGGACAGGCCTATTTGGACTCAGTTTCAGAAGGATATATATTATCAATAGTTGAATAAATTGTCAGCCTCCGTTTTACTGAACTTTGCATTTAACAATATTTGTTTTTTTTTTATTAAAAGTGTTCACTTTTCAGTTAGAATAAAGGTCGAAATAAAAATAAATAGAAATTAAACAGTTAGCGCTAGTTAAGACAACAGTGAATTTTCGGAACCTTTCTGAAAGCTTTTCAGAGGCGATGGAGGCATTTCATCTTGTCACGTACACAACAGAAATGAAACTTTCATAACCGATTTCGCGTGGCTTGAAAAAAAATACCGCACTGCTGATTCAAATAAATAGGGATGTTTTTTTCGCCTTTGGATAGAAAATAAATTGCTGGCGTTTGTAAAGCAGACTAGGTCATTTTATAAACAAAAACAACAACCCGATTTTACTTTGTTTACTGCTAGTGATTTTAGCGTTTCTAGCTATTGAAATTATCTGGGACTGTCAGGTTTACCTGGGGCTTGACTTTTTAAATTTTTTTGAAGGAAGATGACTATTAGTACGGATTTCTAGCATCGTAGCCTACAAAACAGTACGAGTCACTTTGTTATCAGCTATTAAAATTAACACATGACCCGGTGATAGACTCGCGTTTGACCTGATTACAATTAAGCGTTCCGACTTCGGATAGTGTCGTATATGCGTTTTAAGCCCGGCTAATAATTAAAATGCATCATATGAAAAAAAAAGAATTATTTATATAAAACATCTTAACTGCACAATTTTCAAATTATTAAAAAATAGTATTGATCAATAAACTGGTGTTCTCAGATGTTTTCACGGAATGAAATATCTGCTTCAAGGATGGCCCCAAAATAAAATGAGACCGAACACACAAGTGTCAGAGAAACGGCATGGTTTAAAATGAAATAAAATTCACTTAATAATTATTTTATTTTAATAGTTAATAGCGGTTAGCCCTGTTGCCTCACACCTCTGAGACCAGAGTTCGAGTCCATGTGAGTGTAATTTGCATGTTTTCCTCAGGTTTTCTCCCTTAGTCCAAAAACATGGTGAGGTTAATTAGATCCCGTATGTGTGCTTTTGTGAGTGAATGGTGTGTGCGCGCCCCGTGATGGGTTGGCGCCCCATCCTGGGTTGTTCCCTGCCTTGCGTGCATAGGCTCCGGACCGCCCGCGACTCTGAATAGGACAAGCGGTTAAAAATGGATTGATAAATGAATAAGTAGAAAGCAATTCAATGAATAAGTGTACTAGAATTTTCCCATATTCTTTAATTCGATGCTGAAAACTGAAAATGTTTTCACATTTCACATTAAAAAAAAATATTAGACTGGTTCTGTTCTATTTCTCTTTCAAACAAAAGTATTTCATCCCACGAATCAAATTGCAATTGTTCCGCACGATTACAATATCGCATATACCATGTTGGTGGTTTAGCATCAGTTTGTGCTCACGTTGATATAATCTTGATTTAAAAACCCCAGAAATATGGAGAGCGATTCGACCATATACAACACAGTGAGAGAAGTTTCTCCAGTGAGAAATCACAACAGCTAGGCAACAGACATCAGCTGTACTGCAATGTCGTTTAAACACTTAAGCTCAACGCAACCCAAACGGCAAATAATGAAACTGACGGGGAAAAGAGCTTACCAATGAGCAGTGGTGCCATGACTAATATCCAGATCGTAAAATGACGGGCCATCATAACTGATAATTAAGGATGCTTTTTATTAACCACCGATCGTATTGATCCGCAGACTACAAATAAACGCGATCACTCCGATGAGCTTTCAAGTCCAGCAGTTTATGAAAGGCGTGAGCGTGAGGCAGGGGAAAACGTTTGCAACAAGTGAAAGCTGTCAGCAAATCACCTCAGACGGATGGGCGTTTACACGAAAATCATGGCAGTGTTCCTATCAGCCTTTTCTCTCACACTTGCATGCAAGACCGTTGCAATGTGGGATCTATCAAAGCTTACAAATATGCTAGTTAACCCCACCCTGTTCTACTTTTGGGGAGTAATCAGTGTATGAACTTTGTTCCTACATTTAGCAAGCTTTCGACTACCCTAGCATTTTTTCCCTAAAAAGCAATTACCAACAAATTTACCTATTTAAAAAATTTATTTAGCAAATTTCAACTCCTTTTGAAAAGTGATTTAAACACTGAAATGCACACATTTTCCTCTCTAAATCGACACTAAATACTTCCGCTGTGTCTGTTTCTTGTGCAACACTAAAGGGTTCGTTTCTATATTATGTCAAGTGTCCGTATTATACCTATGGAATGTCGCTAACCGGTAATGTCCAATGCATGGGCACCGTTAGGTCAGATCACTCCGGGTTATAGCCTCCAGTATTTAAAGCCCTAGGTATTTTACACCGGTTTTCCTTCCTAAATAAATAAATAAAAAGCCCCGGGTAAACTTGACTTAGCCCCCGATTTTTTCCAAGAGCTAGAAACACCCCTGGTCTAATGTTAGCTTTACCAAACCTTGACAGACTCACATAGAAACCGTTGCTAAGGTAGGATTGGACAAGACTCATTCTAAGGTGTGAAATTGCTTTCGATTAGTGTTTAATAGTGATGACCAGATGAAGTTTCATGAACCATTTGCTATATTTTCTGACACCACTAGATGGTGCTCTCTGTTCAAAAAAGGGCTCAAAGCATGCCCCAAAGTAAATCAAGAACACCTAGAACATCACTAATGTTTAATATCTACAGACAACTGCAATAGTTCTTTCAACAGAAGTTCAACTGCATGAAGATCATCAACGTGATTCATCAAAGCTGTACAGTTAGAAGTACAAAAGAGTGGGCGTCTATACCTGAATTTAAAGGGCGGCTGAAGCCAGTTGCAAGGGATGATTGTCAGGCATACTTGCAAATCATTCTTTACAACTGACTGTCAGTGCAGCATTCAAGGAAACCATCTCTAGGAGTGTTAAGTACGTAATCAGGGAAACCTAAAATGTTTCCCCAAAATGGCAGGAGGCATACAAAGCTGTGTATGCCGCCATTAACTGTGGCCTGAATGCCCTACAGATCACCAAAGTGTGTGCCACTTGTTTGGCTATCGATTGAGCCTGCAGTAAACCATATACTGAACCAGTGGGAGCAACTGAAACTCCACTCTGAGTTGACCAAGGCCAGCGAGCACTGCTACGTGGCAGATGTAGTCCACATTATGTATATGGACAAGGCCAACTACGTCTACCTGACATTCTTGAAATCAGCCTTGAAGGACATACAAACTGCAGGGAGGTCATTTCAGAGAGCCCAAACAGATCCTGTTTTGCTTTTGGACAACCTGGTACACCTCCAAATGTCAATACGCAACAGAGTAATCAACCCTCTGGCAAAAATTGATATTCTGAAAGATGCTATTGATCGATATCTCAGTCCCACACCATACCTTGGGTACCCTTTCAGAGTAGTGTTCCAACTCAGACTTGCACCAGAGGAAGAAAAGGTCTTTTGTGCATCAGCTTCTTACTGGAAGGCATGCAGTAAGCGGTTATCAGCAAAGACAGTTAGATCTGTTGATAGTCATGCTGACACCATACCAGCAAAATAAGATAAGACACACTATAGTTTCAAAGTGTAAAGAATTAACCCCGGAATGCTGCATACCATAATATTCGTTGCAGGAAGAATGGGTGAAAATTACACCTGAAACGCGTCATGACTTGATGTCTTCAGTCCCTAAACATAATTTTAGGTGTGAAAAGGAACAACATTAAAAGTGGCAAATGCTTTACTGTCCCAACTTTTTACCTGAAATACAAGAACATAAGAACTATACAAACGAGAGGCCATTCGGCCCATCAAGCTCGCTTGGGGAGGACTTAATAGCTCAGAGTTGTTCAAATCTTATCTAGCTCTGATTTAAAGGAACCCAAGGATTCAGCTTGCACTACGTTATCAGGAAGACTATTCCATACTCTGACTACACGCTGTGTAAAGAAGTGCTTCCTTAAATCCAGTTTGAAATGTTCTCCCGCTAATTTCCACCTATGAAATGGGTTGCAAAACACAAAAATTTGTTTTTGAATTTCAATAGATTCAATAAATTCAATACATAAATCAAATGTACTACTGCAGTACTTCAGTGTAACAAGTCAAAGAATCCGAGTCACTTTTCAGTTTTAAATTTTAACATGCGCCTGTGTTGCAGGGCCACTGCTTATTCCTGAAAAGGCCACCAGACACGGGTACGAGGTCGGCAGCACTGCCCAGTACTTTAGAAAACATGCAGCACTTTTAGAAAACATGCAGCGTGACATAAAGGCTGTAAACATTTAAGCTACCATTATGGTGAACCGTGGCCAAAAACAAGGAAAATGCGGGACACAAGAGGCATCCAAACCAATGGTCAGTAGGTAGACGAACAGACGTGTAGCAAAAGACTCGCCTAAGACAGAGGAAAGCATTGCAGTGTTGCCATTTAAGCAGCTGACTAATATAAACGGCAAAGCTGAGAAAGGACACTGGGAAATAACAGGTGAAGTTTAATTACCATATGGCAGATTGTTACTAACAGATCATTCAGCAAACACCAACAATTACAACAACGTTAGTTTATTCAAAAAAACATACATCCCAAGGCTTTGAGTCTTCATAGACGTAAACTTACAGCAAAATAAGATGCCCCTGCAGGTCCCAGGGGCTGTTACTATAACACTGCAGCAGGATGCGTGTTTAAGGCAGTGACTCCCAATCTGGTCCTTGGGGACCCACAGACAGTCCACGTTTTAGCTCCCTCCCAGTTCCGTGAACCATCTGGCAGGGAGCAGAAATATGGACCGTCTGTGGGTTCCCGAGGATCAGATGGGAAACACTCAGGTGCATGAGTGTTGAGGGCATCTCGCCCATCTCAGTGACAACAGACAGGACCTGAACTGCACAGCCATTTACTATTGGGGGGGAAAATGGACAGTTAACATCAAGTTTCCTGGAATAAGAGGAAAGGCACATTTCCGTGAAGCACTGCATAGCATTTTATTGCATTTTCAATTCCAAATCCAAGAGGAGAACACCTTAAACGCTTACAGTAGTACAGGAATAAACTGTTGACATCACAAACTCTGTACAACACACAAACACTGTACCACAAAAGTAAGTACTTACAGAGTAAACCAACCTGCTACACATCAGGTTTCAGGGTTTTTTTTTTTCCTTCAAAATCAGTTAATAGCCAAGGCAAAGGGGCAGACATGTTCCTGCTACAGGCTGACAGAGAAACAACAATAAAGTGGAAAGAGTTAAACTTAATAATCCATCCTGACAACCTTTGATAGCATTTGCGAGCTTCTGGCAGTGAATGTCAACTGACCACAATCACATCTGTTGAGTCTATAAGACGGACCTGTGGGGATCTCAAATTATGCAGCTTGGATGTACAACAGTGTGAACAGTAATGGCCACAGAAGGACTTCAAATAAGGAGTATTTGTAAAAGATAAGGAAGCATGTTCCCTTACTAAGCTGGAAGCCATTCCTCTCCAACTAGACTCGAGAATTGAAATTATTTGCAGACATGCACATCAGTAACCAGTGTAAGATGTTCCTCATACTCTCAGATGCCCTGCTTTTAAAAACAGACCTGCTATGCTGTCGGGCTTCCAGATCTTTTCAAATCTCACACAGTTTGTGACGAAGTGTGCAGATAAATCTACAAACCACTGCGCTAACTTGAGATCTAAGACGTCAAAACAAGGGCCTTCACCAAACTTGCTAAAAGTTTGGGGACAATGCAATCCAACAGCCAGGAGGCTGTGAAGGCCCCTGACATGAATGGAATGAAAGATGGAAAGTCGGACTTGCCTCAGACTGTACAGGGCAACACTGAGAGACTGCCTCAGCCAGTCCCATGGCATTGCTACAGGGAGAAGAGAAATCCTTATTTTAGCAGAACGGCCAAATTCACCTTTGCAGTTACAAATAATACGCACTTATACAGAAGCATTCAATGTCCCTCGGGTGCTGCTCAAAGCTACTTCACTAGTCACTGGAATCAGTGACGTATCTGGTCATACTTAGGTGTTGAAAGGAGGGGGTTGGGGGGGGGGGGGCAAAAGAATCTGATCAGTCTGTGGGTTATCAGTTTTTTTGTTGAGATTGCAGGGAAATTACTCAAGGTATTTTTCTCCGGTGTGCCTTTTAACAGAACACAGCAACAATAACACAAACACACACAATCCTGGCAATCAGTACATTTCTCGTGACTGAAAAAGCAACTCTGAAACAGCACATGACATTAAATGAATCCCGAGCAACCTGTCCATACAGGCAGATTTACCACGTGCAAACCAAACCATTCAGAGGTCTATGGCAGCATCCAAATTAAAAATGCGAAACCCTGATGAGTAGAACTGAACATCGAATGCCGCCATTAAAGGCAGGCACAGAACTTAGTTACTGAGACTTTACTTAGATGTTTAAGCAGATTACAATACAGCTTTCAAATAAACATGGTACCATGAGCAGACAGGGTGACAGCGCCTCAATGTGGATGACCAACGACGACCTGAATCATACCTGACCGTTTGTGTCACGCACAGCGGCAGGCGATTATATACACACACACACGCACACGCACACACTTTAAGGAATGTGCTTCTGAAACCAATTATGCAACAATGGTTCCACTACATGATGGTAACTGCAAATATCTAGAACACTAATACATTCGATCAATGGGACTTGTGTATACTGAGGTTTCTTGATGCCGTGCCAGATGGTATAACGACACTATAGACGTGCCTGGAGGCCAAAGGGCAAAGAGCTGCTGAAAACATGGAAAGGAAATACCTAAATTTAGAAATCAATTGCATATAGTATATGTCAGGTGATCATGCAGTGTGTTCATCAACTCACTGAAACTGGCAGTCTACCGCCCAGTGCCATTCTGGTAAGGATTATGGTTACACAGAGACTTACATCATCGTCTGCCTATGGCAGAAGAGCACCGATTCCCAGTTGCATAAGGGCTCACTGGATGGGCTCCGCAAGGCTCTTGGCCAGGCCTGTCCTCCAGGCACTATAACCAAACCACGCACAGAGAAACCTCCAGTCATACGTTCCGTTCATTCAGCCATTAATCGTAACGCCGCTAGAGCCAAATCCAGCACATGTACAAACCTTCCTGGCGCCAGCCTTCCTTTGGTCATGAAATAACAGCCTTGAGTTTTCATCACGTTTTATTATTACAACAAGTGATCACAACAGTACAGAAATCATATTCACAGAGTTATTCTTGTGGCCTCAAACCTGCAACAAGAGCAAATTCTTCCAAACGTGTCAAGGACGCAAAACACACAAAACAGCTGGGAAAACAGTTACTTGAAGCCCTCACCAAGCAAAGCTGGGGACAAGGTGTCCAACAGCACCTAGAGTGCTGTGAAGGCCTCACTACTCAGTAGAATAATGCATGTACAGAAACTTGCCTTTGATTTAAGGTGGGCATGTTCATGTTACATCCGGCGCCTTCAAAACATTACGAACCGTATTTACTAAACTTCACTTCTAAAAACCTAAATGAGACATGAGAAAGAGCCACAAGGTATCAAAATGCAAACGACAGTTGGTGTTCCTTTACATGAAAATATGTTATGTTAAATGAAATGTCCCATGCGTTGTACTTGCTCTCCCCCTTCCTCATCATTGGACTTACTGTTACAGGTTTGGCTACTGTAAGCACAAGGTGAGAAAAGGTTTAATCTCCAAACCTATTGAGAGATGGAGGCTCAGCTTCAATATCGACCTCCTGGGGACATTACGGGTGGTCTCATCCCCATGGGTGGTCTGGGGGGTCCTCCTTGAAAGGGGGGGACCATTGGCGGTCCCTGACCATACGGAGGCATTCCGCCAGGGATGTACCCAGGTATTCCCTGGGGTGGAGCACCATACTGCCCTGTGAGGGGAACACACAATATACACAAGTGAGCGATGTGCGGAGAGGGGAAAAAAAAACAAAAAAACAAAAAACAAACCCAGAATCTAACAAGCAAGGCCAACAACACAGAGCCAAAGCTAGAACTCTTAAAAGGAGATTCAGAGGAAGATGCAGCCTAGCTAGACCTGTCTCAGCGAAGATCCGGTTCGACGTGCACACAAGAGCAAAGCCTGGGAGTAGAGCATCTGCAGAAATTCTAAAGGAAAACACAGCAAGACTCTCAGAAGGTCCAGAAGAGGGGACCCACCATGCATAGGATGCCTCATTCCTGGCTGCTGAGGGGGCATCAGGCCACCCATCGGTCCCACCGGCGGTACGCCCATGTGGGCCTGACCCGGCCGAGGAATATTCCGCTGGTACCTGGGCAGTTGGGCTCGCCTTTCCTCCTACCAAGGGTGGGAGGGTGTGAAAAATGCGAAGGAAAAAAGGTTCAGACACTTGCAATGGTATCTTCTACAAAGCAGAACAAACAAATCCAAAGCAAAACTCACTCCGTATGTTAAGGAATATTTAATAACATCAACAAAAGGCTACACTACAGGCACTCTAATGTACATTACTTACTGTCAAAGAGCAAGACGTAAAAATGGAGAACTCACCAGCGAGATATCCTCATCAGGGTGGATCAACTTACTGGTTGCACTCGTTGTAGTAAGGGTAGCTGGCTTACTCGTCACAGTGGCTGGGGGTTTGGACACAGTGCTACTACAGGGGTTGGTGGTAGAGGCAGTAGACTGGGTATAAGCTGGGAATGTCGCTTTGGGGGCGTCTGATGAGGCGGCAGTCGTGCTCAAGGGCTTGAAATCTGCCCCCACCGGTCCCGACACTGCCGGCTGGGCCTGTACAGTGAGGAGGCGCAATGAATCCGACTGGACGACAACGACAAGTACACAGAGCAAGAAGCGCACAGAAGACCCACGTCAGGCTGGAGCGCCGAGCGGCAAGGCCCGCGACTGGGGATTTCGAAAAGAAGCCCAGCAAGGTCCGGGTGAAGCGTATGAGTCAGAGCCACTGACATGCCACGGCTGAGCTGTGAAATGTCAGGAGGGGGCAAACCAGAACCAAAACTGGGCGGAGCTGCAATGAAGTCTTACCGTGCGTCTACTCAACACACACATGCAGGAAGAGACCCAAGTCTGACAGGCCGAGCCTTTTGGAGATTAAGAAAAAAAAAAAAAAGTGGAGCGGGAACCACCTTTCTATAGCAGCCACACACAAATATCGGTTTAAAGACATTTGCACAATCTATGATCTAGTTACTGCATGCTTGTGGAACGGTTTTGTGAAGGTTTAATTTCACAAACTCCCGCATACTTGTGCCGTGCTAGGGAACAGGGATTTAGGAGCTGGTGACAGAGTGTCAGCACTCGGAGAGCTTGTACTTGTGATTGGCACACGAGTCCCCATCTGCAGCATAAAGAAAGAGCACAGAGTGAGCCCCCCCCCCAAAAAAAAAAAAAAAACTAGCCAAGCGACCAGAAGAGAATGCGCAGCTGGGACACGTTTCTTAATGAATCTCGGCTCCATACTCGTTACAGGTTTCAGAGGAAGTGAACGGGACACAGTGCTAAACACGCATTTCCTTTCTAGCTCATCGTCTTAACCCTATGAGCCCCACAAATGCAAGAGGCATGTTGAGAAAACAGGCTTCCCATTCCATTCATAGCCTGCTGGCCTTTACTTATTATTTTCAAATTGGGAATTTGTCAAAAGGTTTTTAGGTAGTTTTCAGACAAAAAAAAAAAAGCCTGTTCTGGAAGTATGTGGCGCACACGATCACATTAATGTAATAATGGACTGCAAAAAAGGGACAAAACCTGACCCCATCAACCAAACATTTTACCCTTAAGATTACATTACTCTTTCCTTCCTCTAAATTTACATATTTCCATCCAGTAAAGGGGGGTAGTTTTTTGTTTTACATTAGAATTTAAAAGCAATAAAATGATGTGTAGACCTAATGAAACAGCTGACCCAACCCACACACAGCACACAAATCAAAGCCAAGCCCACCAGAATGTGCAGAATCTCAGGACAGCCTAACCCAGCCATAAAAGACCCACTCTGAAGTAGCAACTGCACACAGACAAACGTTCGCATGCACGCACGCACCAGGTCAACTGACCTGAACTATATTTTACACAGTAAAAATCAGCCATGAGGCATAACAAAAGCTAAAACGAAGATTCACAGCCTGTGTGTGCGTTTCTACAGATACAAGATGGATTATAGCATGACGCTGGGTGTGGAGATCTTCATTCTAAACAAGGACAAAATACCAAAGTGGCATAATAGTTCAGCAAAATAAAGAGCACCTCGAGAAACAGCCATGTATAACCTAGTTGCGCATGGAAAATGCAATTTCCAACTAAGTGGAAAGAAAAACATAACATGTTTACAGGAAGACTGTAGAAGAAGCTGACTGTTAAAAGGGAACCACATAGGACATTTATCACAAAGGGTACTTTTTGAATAAACATTTCCTAAATATTTAATGAAACAATAGCGAACTGTTGGGAGTTTTGGTAGATGTATCTAGAAGTACAGAAAGCAGCAGACTAAACTAGGCCTGTAACAGTAGACATGTTCGTCTTGAGCTATTGCATCATATCTAGGGGTGCACCGATCGATCGGCGCACCGATCGATCGGCCTCGATCACGTTAATTTGAGGGGATCAGAAAATCGACCATATTCCCATGAGATCCACCGATCTTAGTTATATGCTTTTAACTCTTTGGGGTCGAGTATGTCGTCGACGACATCGCGTACTTTTCGCGTCTATTTCAGTTTATAAATATCTCGCTGAAATCTTAATGTATAATCATGAAAAAAACGCTGGCTAAATCCGTAATCTGTCTTCTTTTCCAAACGTCCATTGTCGGAAGTATTAAAGTTTTTTTAATTAGGTTAAATCGGCAAAAAAGTAAACCATGTCATCTTACTTTGTTTTACCTGCATCGGGGGCGTGTAGTACCGCTCTCACCCGAAGATCGCTATTCACATTCTAAATAGCCGCATTAGCGCGTATTCAAATCGCATTCGCATGGTAATTTGATTAACAGCGCAACGGTGAAACGCGATCCAGATACATCCCCTTCAGCGCCATAAAAGGGGGTTGGGGACGTGGCCAGGTGACAATGGCTCATTCATACACATGAAAGTTGCTACATATTCAATGAAAGGAGCCAGAAATAGTTACATGAGTTAGGTTTTTCTTATTTATTTATCCAAATTAATGTTGCATCTACACCATTTAGTCATCTTCATGTAGCCAAGACTTTGGTGATCAGATATCTGGGATCAAAACAAACTGCCAGCATTGCTTACTATGTACTTTTATAATGTTTCTGCAAGTGTTCCAAACTGCATTTTGCAATGTCTATACTTTGATGTCAAATTTCAAACTTAACAAAAATCTGACATATTTACAATATATATTAAAATAAAGATGAGTGTAATGGCAAAACAAATATATAAGAAATAATTTATTTGCCATGAATTAAGTGTGATGAAATGTGTGATCATGCCCCAGTCAGTGAAAGTGTGTTTCCTACCCCTAGGCTCCAGAGGGTTAAATCAGCCTTTTCTCCCATTCCCGAGAGAGGTGCAGTGCAGGCTGCCTCCCTCCCTATTTTTTGGACAAGTGTGTCATAACAGCTATATATATATATTTTTTTTACAAAATTAGAGAAATTAAAGTCTGGAAGAAAAAATATGATTTTGTAGTTCAAACAGCAATGCTCATTTATATGTTCATTTATATTTGAGGACACTACCTCATGTTTTGTGAGTATTCATATCAATTTACTCAATAAAAAATGGAAACATTGAGGTAACTGTCTTTTAGTTATGAAAGAAACAAGATCGGCAAAAAAAAATCGAGATCGGCAGGTAAGGTTGCCTAAGGATCGGTGATCGTTGATCGGCCAGAAAACTGCAATCGGTGCACCCCTAATCATATCATTTCTGGTTAGGTATGCACAACAAAACAAATGAATAAGCAAAATCTAAATTCCAAGTAGAAAACATGCTAATTGTGGCTGTACGTTGGTTATGGTTAATGCTGGTTAATCAGTCATAATCAGCAGCTTGGAAACATTTTGGTTTGTCATATTACACCAACACTGAGGAGAGAGTAGCTGATAGAGCCGGCAGACAATCTTGGTCGGCAGACATACTGCTGGAAACACACCCAGTGTGATTATGCTACAGATATACCACCATACTTAGCAGTAGATAAAATGGGATTTAGTCCATTGTGATTGTTACAATGTAGTCTTATTTTTTAATTTTTATTTTGCATATTTGTTTTTATAGTGTAGGTGACACTCTCTCTCTCAGGGGGAATTCTCTTTTTGCCTACGTCGTCATGCTTTACATAAGACACAAACAGACCAAAGTTGCACTGTACCGTGAACCCAAAAGCAGAGGCTTATAGCAATGCATGTACATTTTGTATTGGTATACTGCTCATTTAAGACTCAGGAGTGCAAACAGGTATACGGATTATGTGCGTGTGTTTTGACCATACATATATTTTCTGTCAAAAAACGTATTTACACTAACATGACAGGTTTGAAATTATGGCAGGAAATTAGAGCTTATTCAGCGTTGTATCATGGGCAACAAATAAGAGACATCAAGAGGTCGTTTCGGAACCAATGCTCTGATTACCGTATAGCGCATGCAATCTACTCAGGCCTGCATAGCGTAAGGTCTGAAGTTACCTGCTACAAAAATCAATGAAGGGGAGGAAATCTTTTGTTTTTACATGCCAAACTAAACAACTACATAACAGGTAACAAAAATCCTACCTATGCTAAAAGAAAAAATAACTTGGGGCCCATAGGGTTAACTACTCAGACACGGCAACAAACAACTGACCAATTGCAATTTGTGATCCAATCTCTAAGGTCAAGTTTGCATTTCTCCTAATAAAAATTAGATATGGCGAAACGCCTTTAAATGAGCATAATTTAGACTGTAGAAGCACACAAGTTTGAGAGACTCATCAGTATCTACTGGTTAAGATTATCTATTTGCCCCTAAGATTTTGCAGTGAAAGACTTCCTCATATTCATTCAGTAAAAACCAAGCATGTGTTCCCAGAGTAAAGTCCTCAAACACTTCAGGCAGGCTATACAACAATTTGAGGCAAGTATATGCTCACCTGTCCTGCACTTGGGAACAGGGGCTTGGTGACGGCTGGCTGAGGGACAGAGCTAGCAGCTGTGACGATGGCTGGCCGGGTCAGCATAGCGGGCGATGTAACGGGAGGCACCTGCGCCATTGGTGGACGATGCCCAACAGGTGGCGGCATACCTAACATGGGAAGGACCATTACTTACAAGTGCGGTAAGAATTGCAAGGATAACATTTCAGATCAATTTGAAAGTACCAAACATGTCAAAAGCAATTACATTGCCACTGGTTATTTGTTAAAATTAAGCCGCAGCATCTACTGGCCGTTTGGGAGACACCGCTCACCTGGTGGCATGCCTGGCATCATCGGGGGCATTCCTGGCCCAGGGGGCATCATCCCACCCATTGGCATCATGCTGTTGGTAAAGAGACATCTCATTTGTCTAAGCACAATAATTGGGAGGGAGGGCACTTTGTCTCAGAGATGCATCAACACCCACCCTGGAGGCATGCCAGGCATTACAGGCGGCATCCCTGGCATCATGGGTGGCACACCGGGCATCATGGGAGGCATTCCTGCATGAGCAACAAAGCCGTTAAGGAACCACCATGCATATTCAAGCTTACTATTTGTGCCTTAGGACCTCTGCCTCCCACCATACCTGCGAAGTTTCCCGGCGGTATGCCAGGAGTCCCGTGGACAGGGGGCATCCCAGGCTGGGTCATGGGTGGCACAAAGCTGGCCTGCGGCTGCACAGCCGGCTGCTGGAAGGAGGGACCCGGTTCCTCATCCTCGTCATACTCGTCAGAGTCATCCTGGTTGTTCTGTTTCTTTTTCTGACTCTCAGCTTTTGGACAAAAAATACAAGCAGGGTAAAGAAGATCCAGGGTGAGAGAAGCTCAAGACCAACGGTCCACAGAAGAGAATCCTAAAGGAGCTGAGACATGCTTTCAAACTCCCTCAACAAGCCACCTGTCACAGCTATACAAAAAACAGCTTATGCAATTCATAAAACACCCATAACACTATTTTATTCTGGCACAAGAATTCAGCAAACCGAATCATTATCTGCAGTCCAGATAACGACATTCTTCTACCACCTTCATAGGTATTATCACACCCTCCTTGAAATTACCTTGTGTTTTCTGTTCCAGAACTCGCCTCCTCTCTTCCATATCCTTCTCAGGAATACCTTCCATTCCGTAGATTTCCAACTCTATGTCAGTTCTTCCAGGTATAGCATTGGGCACACCATCGATAGTTTCTTTATGTACCTACAAATGATTCCTATTACTCATGGGACTATTAAATCATGTCTTCGTCCATCCTGATCTAATAAATAAAAAAAGACAGGAAAAGGAAAGACATAACTTGCTTCCCACATCCTCTTACCTGCATGCAGTGGATGGCTAATCCTGGGCCCGTATACAATTTCTTGTGGCAGATATGACATTTGAAATGCTTTGCCTTCTGGTGCTGGATGAGAATCTTTTCATCATCAAAATCTCTGTTGCAGTACCTAAGAGTGCTCTGTTAAAGTCATAACTGGTCCAATCAACCACAAACGACAGAAGCACAACATGTGAACACCGATTCATATACTAATATACAAGACAGGCTGTCAACATGTAGAGGAACTCCCATGCTTATTAGCCAAGTCAGTGTCCTCCAACCTTTTTCTGTCACGGCATGCTTTTCATACAGTAATTATCCCAGGGCACACCACTGATTAACACATACTACTAACTAGCTCTTACCAATAACATACATCACATTGATTTTAACCCGCTGAATCTGGATCAAGTACATCTTCTGAAAAATTGTCTATGATCTTCGCCAATTGACAAACATAGGTAAAGCCTACTGGACAATTAAATGAATAGAAATTCAGTTATACACACATCCTTTACTTCGTACATTCACAATTTAAGTATTTATACATAAGCTTATTTTTAGTAGTTTCTAATATACATGCATATACTTACACGAGCGCGCGCGAGCATATGCCAGTCGAAAAATTCAGAGTTACTGTCAAAACCAACTTTAGTTTATATGAAAGAAAAAGGACAGAAATGTGGTTCGGTAAGATACCTATAATTCGAAAGCATGTCTTATTTAGCAAGTTCACTACATGACCTCAGTTAATGCACAGATTTAGATTTATACTACTGTATTAATATTAGTCTCGAGCTGTTACAAGCAGCTAGCTAAGGGACAAGAGCTAGGGGTTACACCAGGCATGAATCAGAATCAGATGTGATACAAGGTCAGCTCGCAAATAATTAAATTGCTTAAAACAACATGGCACGCATACATGCAATATATTACACATTAACTGTTTAAACCAAAGACTTTTTATTAAAAGCATGGCTACTAAGCAAGCATAGAGCCGCGCCGTCACTGCGGCCTAGCGATTCTGCTAGCCACATGATATTCACCTTCGAAAAGTAAAAATAAATCTTTTCATATAAAGGATACCAACACCAAGGCTTCATCTGCTTCTTCTTCTTGCGTCCCATCTTACTTTAAAAGAGAATTAGCACAGTATCTACC
This sequence comes from Paramormyrops kingsleyae, assembly GCF_048594095.1. Lineage (NCBI taxonomy): Eukaryota > Metazoa > Chordata > Actinopteri > Osteoglossiformes > Mormyridae > Paramormyrops > Paramormyrops kingsleyae. The sequence continues at coordinate 11,373,388 of NC_132801.1, forward strand.
AAAAAAATAAAAAGACTAATAAGGCTTTATAACGACACACTACCGTATTAGTAGTTCCAGAAAATGGCGCGTCCCCCAAGGAAACTTGGTTCATCGCTTACCTATAATGCACCGCGCACAATGCCGCCCTGGGAGCATGCGCGGGGGAAGATGTGAACATGCTAACGCTTATAATTTGTTTACCTTGTATTTTAAAAACAATGTTGAAAATAATTAGCACATGATGGCATTTTGTCTGTTTTGTATATATTAATTAACAAATTTCTGTTTTACTGGCTCACAGAGTAGTTTTTCCACAGTGTCTTTTCAAGGAAGGAAAGTTAAGTCCTATATATCCATCTATCTATCTATCTATCTATCTATCTATCTATCTATCTATCTATATTTCTTTATCCATCCATTCATCCGTCCATCAGTCTGTTTTCAGTGAGTTCTCACTGAACAATAGGTGGGGGCCTGTATCACCAGACCAGTTTTCTTACTTAGTCTTTACTTTCTTTTTAGCCGGATAACTTGATGGATTTAAGGTACCCCAGTTTAAACTGACTTTGTCTTTGTTCACTTACATTTTGCCCAAACTACCTTAAATCCGACAAGTTGTCTGGCTAAGCAGGACATTCTGCTTTGTGGTATGTGAATAAAGAAAAAGGACGTGAAACCAGTAATGTGATGAATAGACAGTATAATGAATTGTCCCTTCAAGCTCTATGTGGAACTCTGACCAAGGTACTTCACCTGAATTCATCCGTTGTTCAACTGTATAACTGTGAAATTACCAGTCACATTGCTTTTCACGTTCCAGGAATAATAGTAATAGTAACAACAACAATGGTGATTGTTCTGTTCCTGCTAATTGTTTATCATCATATTTAAGCCCATGTTTTAAAGTTTTTTTCTATTGCTTTGGCACATTTCATGAAACTCACTTAACATTCCCACCACTGTAAGAGCATTACTCAAAACAGTTCAGGTATATTACAAAACACTATGGTTTAGCTGCAAAAGGTTGTAACTTGCCCAAAAAAATTAACTCATGTCTCAAAAGCAAGTAATTTCACCAATGTACTAGTCAATGCCAACAAAAGGAAAAGTTAAATTAAAAGTTAAATTATCACAATGGGAAACCACATAATCTATTTTGACCAACAAGACTAAAGCAACTTCAAATTGTGCCAAATTATGACAATTATACAAAACCATCTGCATATATGTTGTGCTGTGCAGAAGTGTCATTATGGTGTGGGGATTACACTTCTTGTTTTGCAAATGTTAATTGTCATTTGAGACATGCTCCAAAGCAATTGCGAAAAACTGTAACACCGGTTATTGATGTTAGAAGGCAGTAAGTAACACACCACATGGGGGTGACATTGTCCCATTAATCAATCTGAACAACTGAGCTTTTATAGTGTTCTTGAGTGAGTAGACCTACTTCACATGTGATGCCACTTTGAACTAATTAAGTAGCATAGAAGCGCATCATGGTATTCTGGGGTTAATGGTCCATCTGGTTTTTAAGTGGAAAAACACAAGTGCAGTGTGGGAACATATTCCTGCTGATAGAAGGATTGTTCCACCTCTTCTTTCCTTGGCAAAGATACAGATCATTTACGAATCTTTTAAGTGCATGTTTGGCTGAAGATGTAATTCTTTAGGTGGTGACACCGAAAAAAAAAAAAATAGCGTTAAAAGTATAGAAGTAGAAAAAAACTGCCACAGTTGCCTTTGTCTGTAATTTTAATCTGGAGATAAATTTGCATTGGAATTAATTTACAGTACTGCCTAGGAGCTAATGGCAATGAAAGAATCTTTGATTTACATACATTATTATTCAGATAGGGGTAAAAATGTATTTGTATATAGCTTTGTAAATAATCTTTATTAATCTTTGTACTATTATATGTATTTGTCAATCCATCTCATTTAACACAAAACGGAAAACGGTCATCTTATCTAACATCTTTAGTTTTATCTGATTTAAATATTTAGCTGACAGCTTTATCAATGGTAATTAGGATATGCTGTAAGAAGCTGGAACAGAAGCCAGCGTTAACCCAATGCCTGGAATTACCCATCAGGAACCTAAACACTGTCCCTGATGTACTGCAAGTAAATCAGCCTATTTCTGGTGTTTTCTGAGCTACCTCTATATGTGTTATTCTCTCTAAGGCAGCCCTCAAAGTGTGAGGCTATATAGCAAATGTCCAGCCCGTGAACCTCGGAATCTATTTATTGATATTTGCTTCGTCGCGCATGTTTTTGAGCACTGTGACAATCATCAGACATAAAACAGCAGCATGGAGGCTTCCTTAGGCTCCCTGACAATAAAAGCCGCACTATATAATTAACATTTTTTTCCATGTTCAATTTAAGTGGAGTGTTAAAGTGACATTAGAATAGAATACACATACCAAACTCAGCAAACCTTCATCAAGATCAACACCATTTAAGGAGAGAATTTTAGATGATAAAAAAACTTGCCAAACATTCATACAAATATGCTCTAATAATTCTTTTTTTTTTCCCCCACCAAAACTTACGCAATGCTTGTTAACAAAGGCAGCTTGCCAGATTCAGACTGACTTCCGTTCACCAAGTCACCATCTTTTTTTTTTATACAGGGACCACACATAAACACATAAACCTATTCAGGCAAAATGTTTTATGATTGGTGTTCAAAACTCCAGAACTTTACTATACCATCTTTTGCCTTGGAATGCTTTTATTGCTAGGAACACAATCAAAAGCTTATTTGGTTCATAGTATTAAGCATTTCTGTAAGTTGTTTAGCTTATGAATAGGACAGAAATTAAAAGGCTGTCTCTAGTTTACCCATAGGTAAAATGTAATCTATAAATCAATAAAATGTTCCACAGCTAAAGTATGCAATAATTCACAAACAGGTGAAATATCTCCTCAGAATATTCTGCAAGTGACATTTCAATAAATGATTGAGTCATTAATCACTAGTGACTGTTTAATCATTCTGAAGCATAAAAACCAGTCAAGCAGCAGGATTTTTAATTATAAAACTATTTAATGTATTCCAATATTTACATATCAAATCTACAAAATATGCACGTTAAAAATAAAGTCAGTCTCCAAACTTGAAATGTCATAGCCCTTGTATACAGACTCCAATGACAACAGAGTATCATCTGCTATAGATGTTAAATGTAGTTATATATGTACAGAACACTGTTCAATCACGTGCTACTTCAGACTGGGTTAAAAGCAGAAAGCTATGTTAAACACGTCTGTATTCTAATGTCATTGATTTATTTCGTTTACAGCACAATAATTCTACCTAGGATGACTTCAGGGCAAAGAGATGTTTCAGGATTAATTTTCGAGGTCAATTATAATCTGCCGTTAGGTGAGCAAGACACATTCATTAAAGATCACTTCACACGAGCATAGAGAGTAGGAATATGTCACATGACGATGGTGTTTCTGAGCTGCAGGGCAGCCGCAGAGAAGGACTGGTCGAGCTGATGCCAGTGAAACTAGATCGAGGAAGATGCCCGTTACCTGCGAGGGGGGGGGGCCGACCTGCTCAGTCCCTCGGTCACATTCTTGAACAAACACTGCTTTATAGAACACTGCTTTTTAAATACCTGCTCAGTCACCATCCAGGAGCCTATAAATCTGTAAGTATCTTTCACACAGTCTGCCATTCTCGGAGGCCCCTCGATATATTTTACACCAAAAGATTTCATTTTACACTGTATAATAATGCACTGACATTGCTATTTTTGTCCTTTTTTCTGTTGGTTGTATATTTTTGGCAAACAGAGAAACTTTTTGTATATTTAAAATGACAATTTCACTTCTTTTTTTCCCAACAAAACATGACATGCATTTTTTTTTTGGACAAAATACACTTCCATTATGAATAAATACACATACACACCTTTTTGGGCTTAGAAAAATCATATCAACACTTTCCCCTCATTAATAAACAGAAGTCATTTTGGCCTACATTAAAACAATACAAAACAGACACCATACATATTTTTCCTGTAATATATGGCACACAAAAAAAACAAAATTGCATTGGCAGAACCTTGAGTACCCTGGAGATCCAAAAGGCCTGTTTCACTGCATTTCCAGAGCCTCTGATGGATTGGTACTTTTTGTTTTTAGTTTGTACATACTGTACCTCCTGTTGGGTTTGTCTATCAAACAGATGGCTTAAAAAAGACCAGTCCAATTTGAAAGCCATCCTGCTCTATGTTTTTTGTCCATTACTGCTGCAATCATGATGACTACAGATTTTCTAGGCACCTTATGGTTAATGGTAGGTGCTGCCACAGACTCTCACAGGAGTGAGATAACAGGCCGTGTATGGAAAAGGTGATACCACACTGGTTCACACTTGGGCAACTGCAAACTGGGACAGAGTTCTGCAGCAGCTCCCTCCTTCTCGCTCTTTCTCTCTCGCTCTCTCTCTCTCTCACTCATGGAGATGGAGGTAGCTTGACATCTAGCAGTCCGTAGGCAAAGACGTTCCAGAAGACGGCGCAGAGGACGAAGAGGGTGTAGACGCAGAAGAAGATCCAGAAGAGTGACTGCTCCTGCAGACGCTGCTCGTAGTTATGGAGCACGACCACGCCCAGCGTCAGGCCCACGGCCACGCCGCCCAAGTGGGCCACAAAGCTGGGGTTGGGGCAGGGGGGGAAGGGCGGGGGATAAAAGCGAAGCCACACAGCCCGCCCGAACTCCACACTCACTGCGAGGAAAAAGCAACAAAGCAGGAAAAAGGAAGTGATTCACCTTCTGGTTCGCTGGCAATTACAGCTCACTATGCTCCAGAATAAGCCACCAGTCAGTTAATAACATGCCAGATATTTTCCTAAGCAAATGTTTACTTAACTAATGAATAATGAGATAAATAATAACCAAAGCTGCACACAAGGACACTAAGGTGCGTAATTAGTATGAAAGTCTGTCCGCTGCCGGAGTGGGTTATGGGCTAGTAGCTTTTAGCCTCAAGCTTCCCGGAGATTCTGATTCAAAGCCAGTTCTTTATTAAGCTTTACTCTCCTTTAAGCAGTTGTTTGAGGCTTTTGGACAAGGCATTCCTGGGAGGTATCGTTTGGTTCTAAGGCATAACGCCCACCAGGAAAGGGTACAGAGAAGAGCACTAACTCCCCATCTGAATCCGAAAGTAAAGGAGACTCACTGCAGACAAGGGCCATGGCCATCCGGAAGAGCTTAAACTGGCACTTCATCCCCGACCAGTTCTGGAAGGTAGATATACAAGACAGTGGGTTTTGCTTGGTTCTTTTCAACATATCCCAATACATTTCAGGAGGAACAGAACCCTAAACTTTTTGATGAATCAAACTATCCCATTATGCCAAGGACAGAATGAATGGTTTTACTGCCAAAGGCATAGCCTCTTTGGAGCATCAGGCACACCAGAGTCACAAGAAAGATGCACTTTGGCCAAGGAAATAAAAATCCGACACATAAATGGACAGCCGCCGACCGGTACGTGAGTCTACAGGGTGCTGACGGTGCCCCAGAGGAATGGCGGCAGGTTCCTTGCAGAACTCATTCCAGTCGTCCCATCTGGAGCTCAGACAGAGGCTTCCATCCCGTTTACGATGCCTCAGACCCCGTACATGCAAGATGATCCTCAAAGGCCAGGAGCATGAGGAGTCCAACCACAGGCATTGGGTGATTTGCAGAGGACGACCACAGGACAATATTTTATCTATCCTTCTTAAGTCCACCCGGAAGAGTTGCAGTTTACCATGTGGGCTAAAACAAAGTAGCATTAAGGATCTTACCATGACAACGTTGGCGAGGTGGGCCGACACCAGGGCATAGACCCCTCCCGAAGACCCCACCACTGGGGCGGTCATGTCTGCCACAGACACCGCCAATGACCCTGGCGGGAGAAACACGGGCTGATGAGAATCAACTCCCCAAAACAACCAAAGGAACATTCCTCAGCGCTGTGCAGCACGGCCATTGGAGGTCTGAAGCCCACGGACATGAAGAGGACATCTTGTGAGTCACGAGGAATGAGAGACACCCGGACCAAGCTAACGTGTGGCAGGAATCAGGCCATTGAAAGGCTTAAAGAGAGAGAGCTCAAGACACGTCTAAGGTGAGACTCAACAATCAGGGCCGGTGGCTGCCTCCTAATGGCCTATTCTGCACACTTACTTTAATTACCAAAAGTCTGGTGCGGATCCATGTAAGTCAGCCATGTGGAAGGGGAGATTTTTCAAGCTTTTTTGTGTTTTATAAATGGCAATCAGTGCTATTCAGTAAAGACAAGGGAGAACATGACAAAAAAATAACCTTTTTATTCCAAATGTTTTAATTATGCTTGTGAACCAATCAGGTGTCTATTCTACCCCTGAGTGATGACATCCGGGTCTGTACTGTTTTGCTTTAATAATTCCCTATTTCTAAGGGTTGTCCCGATTGTCTCCTCCGTCTGTCACACTCAACCATGTCAATCAAGCTTTTTCCCCTCACTTAAAGTCAGGCCATTGAGTACAATGTTGACTATTGTTGTACGGCTTGCAGTAAGTCACTGTGAGATGTGGCTACAGAGAAAGGAGGATTACCCGATAGCCTCTTTGCCCTCCTGCTGGTCTGAGATCAGGTCACCCCAGCACCCCAGCAGGAAAAGCAGTTGGGTTTAGACAAACAGGCTTCTGGACAACTGACCTTTGACATAGTTTGACCCATTAGTCCAGCTGAGTGCTTATCCCTAAACACACATTAGAATAACAGCAATAAATAACCGAGAACATAAATAAAGGTACAGGAGCTCAGGACCAAAGGGTCTAAATCTAATTAACACAGTGGGGAACCTTCATAAGAGAGACCCCACGGGCACTTAGCTGTCTGCTGGCTGATTTATGGTGCATTTTCACCCCTATTTCATGCAAAGGTCAGGTTTTCCTGCTTAGCAGCTGTGTTCCGTCCGACGCCTCTCAGGCATGACATGGTAAGCGGAAGTTTGGCATATAGGCCAACGATAAGAGTCGCGTGCTAATCCGACCTACCGAGAACGTCCTCCACCTCACCTCTAACGCTTCCATTAAGCTGTGGTTTTTGTCAGAGCCTAACACCCGCCATTTAAATATCTAGCCTGAGCTTGCTATGCTGCCTAGGAACAGCTCTGAAAAGCGGATGGTTTGGAGGAAAACCATATTAACTCAACAGACGCAACGCACAGTATTTTCCTGCACGCCACACTAGGCCCCAATTAAGGGCTTATCTGGTCTACTATCTAAGCAGAGAGGCCTGAGCTACATCTAACTGTGATATTTACATTTGTTCATTTACCAGGCACTTTTATCCAAAGCAATGCAAGACTGAGAAAGCAGAGTCAGCCTGTCCGTGGAGTAATAGGGATTAAGGGCCTTCCTTTACGTCCTTTACTTCCTTTTTAGCAGGGAGCCCAGATGCACAACCTCACTCTCAACCCCCTCAACTCCCAAGACATTAGGAGGGGGGACACAGGTTAAGAGAGTGCTGGGGACAATCCAGTTTGTCTTTTGTCCTTCGGGCTGAAGGCTCTTCAGAGAACAGGCAAGCCATCTGTCACTGACTGAAGTGTATGTTGAGGCTGTAAACAAAGGCTATGTCAGAGGCCAGAAGGGTTGCAGGTGAAACCGGGGTCCAACCAGTGATGCAGGCGCAGGGCCGTTTATAAAAGGCTCAGGGGTCTGCAGGGTTTCAAACAACACGCCGGACACAACCCACCTGCCAGGACGCCGCAAACGTAGACCAGGCCGATCCTCACCGCACCGTGTACCATCTCCAGAGGCACACCCACCAGCAACTGCATGGCCATGTTGAGACCGAGGTGCTCTATGCTGGGAAAGAAACGTGACCGTCAAGGCAGGGAATGTTCTTACCCCGGGACTAAAACCTTATAGCCGGAAACAGTCGAGAGGTTCTCTGTTCTCGTGGAAGCGAGGTGCCAAATCAGGTCTCTGTTGTCCTAAAAGTTCTTGCGTTGAATGATTACACGGCCTGCTTTTAAAAGAAATGCATATTTTCTAAAACCCGACAAGGACCTGGGAGGAAGTGAAGTACGTGGATGGACAGAGAAGTTTCATGTCAAAGAATCTCTGGTGTGGCATTCCTGCTTCGTCAATAGTAACTTTATACGCAGAGCAGGACAGTCAGCGAGAAAGGACAGTGCTGACTGCTGACTGCAGCTCCACACAGACACATCCGGACAGTCGGCAGGCCAATCAGCCGCTTTCTGGACTCCAGCTGAAACGGCTGCCGCCTGAAAGCGAATCGGCGTGGAAGCGTCTCGACCACTGGCCCTCTTTTGTGAGATTTAAAACTGCTGGATGGTTTATCACGTGCCTTGATGTGACAGTTGGAATTCACAAATGACTGCATTAGAAGGCGTCTGCCGTGACCTTGACAGCTCCTTAATTTTAAGCAGAAAATGGTTAGCATTCCTTTTAATTGCCCTGCAACACTCACAGAAACTTTGAATGGCACACAAATCAAGCACAGACTGGACAAGTCCTCACAGTCCCAAGCCCACATGACCAGAATATGTCAATCTTACACCAACCTGCTACAATTAAGGGAAAGCGCCAGGATTAAAGTGGTCACGTCCTTGAACACCTCTGATGACGATATTCTGATCACAACACTGACAGCTATGCTAGGGCTAAGGTATTGATTAGCCTTCAAGACATGAGACAGTCATCCTACTGTCAAGGGCTGATTCATATTGCAAAGCAAACTAAGGGATGAGCAGCACATACTTCACTGGTTGCTTTACAACCTGAACATCATTTGAGATTATATTAAATAAGCAATCAGTCAAATTCAAATCATCCAAGGTTCAGGAGCTCTTTGAATATGAGCTGAATGCTAGAATTCTGGTGGATAATTCAGCACTATCAGGATCCTAACCAGAATAAGAAATTGGGAAAAAAGATGAATGGATGAATGGATGGATGGATGGATGGATGGCCTTCCACCTTCAGGACTGCAAATTACAATCCTATCCCCAGTTTTGGGTATGGAATTAACATATCCTGTCTACATTCACGTGAGTTTCCTTCAGGTTCTTTTGTCTCCTCCTGTTGTTAGGTGATCTGACGTCTCTAAACTGCCCACAGGACACGATGTTGTGTGTATGAGTGAGTGCCCTGTGATGGGTGCCCGTCTCCCCCCCAGTGTCCCCACTCAGGCACCCCATGCTTCCTGGAACAGGCTCCAGGTTCACCACAACCCTCTACAGAATAGATGGTTATGCAAGATGATATGCATGGATATAGAGGACAGATAATCCTAGTATTTGAAATTTAAATTTGAACTCCAATGTGGTTTATTATTATTATGAATATATTAAAATAATGTTTAATTAAATACAAGCCCATTCTCACTTAGAAGTCATTTTAGAATCTATTCCATATGACTGATTTATACCTCGTGGGTTTTAAATAATTATTTTTCAGTGCATATTATATGTTCTATGTCAGTTTTATAGTGTCAGTTTCTATTGTACCTTGATGACTGCATGCATATTGAGTGTATATAGGACCTATATTATAGGCTACATGTCTTACACTGTTTTGATGTAACTGTACTTTACCTCAGTTGCTGAATTTATACACTTTTGTGATATACACTAGCAGTCAAACATTTCTGTACACCGCAGGTTTTTACCATTTGGAATGAGTATGTAACATTGCATGTCTGACATCCTATTAACTGGTTGTGTGGTGATGGCATAGTCAAATTCTAGGCTATCCTTTAACTTTAAATGCACTAGTTAACCATTTCATCACATGAAACAGGGCAGTATTTAATGTCCCTGGTAGAAAGAATACCTCAGATTTGCTCTGCTGTTATAACTAATAGAGGAGGTTACTTTGATGAATCAAAGACATGACATTTTCTTGCTAATAAAGATACTCAAAAGATAGATTTACTTGTTAGCAAAGAATGTTGAGTGTATTTTTTAGTGAATGTTAAGTGAGTAACGTGGAAATGTAGAAAATCTCAGTGTGTGCAAAAACTTTTGATTTGGTAGTGTAGATTTATAGCTGTAGGGAGACTGACTTGGAATTCATTTAGCAAATCAGCCCTCGAGGTGTTTAAATACAAATCCTGTTAGGTCACTGCAAAACCCAGCACAAAAATTCCCGAGGCTTTCAGCCTTATCACATTTCTAAAGGCCTGTCACTTTGAGCACAATGGTCTTCAAAAGCAATTACTGAATGACTAAATATAGCGACAGAAGTAGGTAATGCAGATGCGGATGTGGCTAGACGTACTAGACGTTCTAGACGTACTAGACGTTCTAGACGTACTAGACGCACACTTCACTGCCTTCGAGAGAACGTCGCATATTAGCAGCGTATATGAAAACCTCCTGAACTGTCTGACTAAGTCTGTCTCCGCCAAGCTCTCCCAGGACCAAGCTGAGGTTCCTCTCCTCACGATCATCTTGCCGTGCATTTTATAAATGAACCGTTATCAGGGAATCAAAGTTATATTCACTGAACAATCAATGCATGCAAAATGCCTCAAAGCCATCTGCAGAATGAGTAGAGATTTTAGGACCACATCAGCCAAAATAATAAAAAGCTGATAATTCTGCCTTCATGAATTACATTACCATTTCCATATGGTGCTCTTTTAATATAGCATTATAATATTTATTATTTAAAAATTACTCCAGCAAACACCAAACTCAGATGATAGATATAGCAACGTACTATGTGTTGAAGTATAAAAGCTTCTACAGGGATGATTTGTCATGTTGCAGATGTGTTTGTGGAGGGCCATAATCCATCTCTATTAGTATGATGAAGTGTGTTTCACTCTTGGCTAGTTCGATTTTAAATAGATCTTACTGACCATACTACCCCAGGCAATAACGTGACATGAAGACAATGAGTGTGTTTGCATGCACATAACATTCTCAATATTGTCAGCATCTTGGCTGAGAATAAAATCAAAATAAGAAGATTTATATTACCAGACACCTGTGACCCGCATAAAAGACAGGAATTCAGGAATTCACTCAATGCATCCATCCATCTTCCAACCGTTTATCCGGTACAGGGTCACACAGGAACTCTGGATCTTATTCCTGGAATTGTTGGGCACAAGGCCGGCCAACATTATAGAGAAGGGTTTCCCACCCCAGTCCTCAGGGATCCCCGCAAGCCATGTTTTTGCTCCCACTCAGTTCCCACCACACCTGCACCAGGTATTTGGTATTCTTGATTGGATGGGCGCCAGAATGGAACAAAAACTAGGACTGTCCGAGGGTCCCCACAAACTGGGTTGGGATGCCAGTCCATCCCCAGATGCACATACTCAACCAGCCTGCATGACTACATGTTTTTGTGCTGGGAGCAAAGTGAAGAATCAGGAGAAAACCCACAAAAAGATCTGTCTTGCTGTTTTCTGAAAGTGACTATCTACAGCATAGTGCAGTATGTTCTATTCTCTTCTATTTGAACATCCTTCACAGAGGGAAAGGATAATACTGGGAAGGTGTAGGTCAATCCATTCATGCCCTTAAAATCACGCTGCTGTTCCACATAGAAGCGCTTCAAGACCAGCAAAGGCACATGCGATTAACCGGAAAGAATGGGAAAATGACGGCGAGCAGAGAGCAAGTATCCTCACAGAGCACTGGTCTGACAGCCACGGTGGGTGAGGTCATGCCTTCTGCTGTCTGAACACAGCAGTGGGATTGATTAGCTGAGTACAGTGACACGCACATGTGTCTGCTCCTCCCACACAAAGTGCCCTTTTCTGTTTCACTATAGATCGCAAACATCACGAAAACAAGGCTACCGCATTAAAACGATTCGTCGTCAACCATCATGCATTTTCGATCACTCATCAAATACAGGGTTTTCATGGTCTTACATGAAAAGAAGAAAAATCTAAAAAAAATGGGTGTTCATGAATTTGTTTACTAGACTGTATTTGTGTTCTTGTGCACCAGTTTCACGGCATCTTCCATCGCCGAAGACCAGTTCCAATAGTAAGAACAGAAGTACGGAGGACGGTAAAAATCATGTCGTTCTTGCCCCACCCCAAATGTCAAGCATACATCGGTTGCATCCTCGCCAAACGCGACCAATCCCATGATTCTTTGCGCCCAAAGTTCGTTCTTGGGAGGCAAGACCGGTCTTACAAAGACCACATGTACCATCTCTGCATTCTTGGTATTGAGAAACACCCAGAGTCCAGTTAAGGTGCTTCCAGAACCCATTATTTCTGTCGAATAGCCAAATACCCTTAATGTCTTACGGGGAATTCTCAAATTTGGCTTATTGGGCCACAGCATCTGCATAATTCAGAATTCCCTTTGGGCTCTTGAGAAAGGTCCTTACCCTCTGAATTGCTGCAGGGGCGGCAGATATACGGCTGATGCTGAACTGAGACCCTAAGCTTCGGTCTCAACTGTATATATGTGTAAAAATAAGCGTTCCAATATACCTGTACCCAAATGGCAAATAAACCATCATTTCATTTCTTTTTTTATACCTTTCTCATAACAAGGTATTCTGGATTTACAGGATTTGTGTACACTTCTGTATCCGGGCTAATATGAGATCATTAGCATATAACTCGGGCTCTTGCTAAGTGGCACAGATATGTTTCTAATCTGCAGGCACCGTTACTGGGAGATCCACAGCTGCATGACTTAAGGACACATAGTTAATTCATGTCACAGCACACAATGGTTGGACTGCTGATTATTCAAGGGCATGTTCCCGTTTTGAAGCCTATCGGTTGCACTATGCTGCCAACGGTAATGAGAAAATGTAATGTAATGCATTGTTAACATTTGCTTAATATTACACGTGTTTCAGTCACAAATAAAGCACTGAGCACCAATCCAATGGCCACAAAGAAACAGTTTAAGCTTTCCATGCTGTGGCCCCCGTATCTAGCACGATGTCAATTAGCTTGCAAGTATAAACGTAATTATCCGCATAATGCAAGAACGGACACTGTTAACAGTTGGGAAATGACCGCTTTAGATTGTGCGAAGGAGAGCAGAAACCACCAAGCTGTGAAGCTCGGGTATGAGAATTATCAGTCCTCTGGCCTACAGACTCAAACTTTCTCTCAATACGCCGATCCTCATGCCTGCTGGCTGACCAGCTTGTGACGATGCTGGGTTCGATTCCCCGCTCCTCCCCGCGACTCACCCAGCATGCATGAAGATGTAGCTGAGGTAGCGCCATGCCTGGGCCCGTAGCTGAGGGTGATAGGGCAACGGGCCCTTCAGGAAGAGGGGATCAGACACCTGCAGTACCCAGCGGTTCAGCTGCAGGCTATAGTACAGAAACACTGCCACCTGCAGGGAGGCAGAAAAATACTTAAACAACTGAAAAATGCAAAAAAAATTAAAAAAAAAAACACTTCTAAACATGGTTCGAATTACGGGGGAGATAAGAGAAGCTCAGCTCCCCTAAAGGCCAGACATTTAGGCTGTTAAACTTCTTGCATGATTCTTATGTTGTTGTTATTGTGCCTATATGAAATGTTACTGACGGTATTAACTGGCTGCAGTAGTAACAGTAGAATGTTTTTCACAGAGACCCTGTTATAGACCACGCTGCCACACACTTATATGCATGAGTGTGCATGTGACTGCACACCGGAAAACAGGGCTCCCCCGAAAGCCACTGTGTAGCTCAAAAGATAAAATGCTAATATTAAAATGATCGACTCTAGGGTTCAGGTGCCATTGCATTTACTCTTTAACCTCTAGCCAATCACAAGCTGGCCTACCTCGGTGATGGTGATAGCCAGGATAAGCCAGGGCGGTGGGCAACAGGTGTAGCTGTCGAAGTACCACTTGCGGTCGATCTCTCTGGGTAGCGTCTCGTAGGCGATGTGGCGCACCAGCCGCTGAGAGAGGTCCAGCCCCGCCTCCTCGCGTAGTACCGCCCCCTTCAGCTGCCGTCCGCCTTGCAGGATGGCCCGTCGGAAGCTGTTGGAGCGTTTGTTGCTCATCTGGAAAAATGCACACAGAAGAGATTATACCTCCCGGTTTTTCTGAAAAGTGTCAAGGAACACCAGTGAGAAACTGTGATTAAACTGCGCCGCAGCCTGCAGTGAAGCTGCAGAAATTTGGCAGATTTTATAATCCCATGCAAATCGAGCAATGCCTGAAAATCCATAATTGTAAATTCACCTCTGGGCTCTAAGATGCTTAGACAATAATTTAATTATTTATTCCCAGACTTTTATGCCCGAGGGACCTGGCTGATCTCTCGCCAAGTTCGCCTCCGGATTCACCCCAGCCCACGGGGGCGGTCGTGCCATGACACCCTGCTGTCCTTTTTCGCCGGCTGCCCCCGCTTCCCACGTAACCCTGCCCTGGGCCCCGGAATGTTTCCCCATCGCTAGGCAACGTCTGAGGAATTCCATCCATCTCTAGCACTGTCCACAGCTGCCCGATCCACAATCCCTCACAAACAAACACCTCTTTTGCAACACAGAACCCCAAAATAAAATCAGGAATGTGTTTCTCTCACCCATAAAAAGACCTTTAGTTTTACACAGACTTTGATGTCATGGTCAATGAGTGGCTAGACATTAGACAACTATTTGACAGAGACGTTTAAAAAGTTGTATTTTTAAGTTCTGATGTATACATATAAAAAAATACGCAGTGCATTTTGCCTGATTAAAAAATTGTGCCCTGGATACAATTTGGGATAGTTTCTGACATCTTTGCATCAGTAAAATCCATCCATCCATTTTCTGAAACTGTTTGTCCTATTCAGGGTCATATCAGTAAAATCTGATTTATTAATATATAACTATTAGAAGAGGCCCTTTTATTTAGAAATGTGAGCAATGATTTTTAACCCTAAAATGTTTAATTTAGATTTATTTGCTCTCTCCAACCTGCTTCTGTACCTGTATGATGTACAGCATCATATTCTTGTCACACCCCCTCCAAAGGAGCCCCACCTGACACTGCCCCTTTAAGGTGCTGGGCCACCTCGCGCTCAGTCCGTCACTATTGTTGATCCATGTGGCGATTTATAGAGCGTTCTCTGATGGTCTTTCCTGCGGCCCTGACCTGACCTGCCCGCTGTGTTCCGGTCCCTGACCATCTGCCCCCGATCCCTGTTCCATGTCTGCCCATCCAGTGTGGTCTGTGTAGGACTGACCTCTCTGGCTTTTTGACCCACGCGTTCCATGACCCCCACCGAGTCTCTGCTTTTCAATTCTGTCTTTGGCTGCCTTCGATTTAATAGAAGTGTTTTCTGGCGTAACAATTCTTTTGCATTGCATTGTATCATTGGCCTCAGTGATGGATTGACACACACACACACATACACATACATAGACTAAAAGTCAAAACAAAAGTAAATGGATTGCATTTATATAGGGCATTTTTGCTACTCTTTTGAGTACTCAAAGTGCTTTACAGTTATGCCTCACATTCACCCATCCATACACACACCAGTGGCAGAGGCTGCCATGCAAGGCACCAACCAGCTCAACAGGAGCAATTTGAGGTTCAGTGTCTTGCTCAAAGACACTTTGATGGGGTCAGGACCCAGGGCTGGAACCTGCAACCCTCCGGTTGCCAAACAGTAGCACTACCTCCTGCACCACCATCGCCACACATTGGGACACACCTCTTAATAATTGAATTCAGGTGTTTCATTCAGACCCATCACCACAGATTCATAAAATCAAGCATCTTGCCATGTAGTCCGTGTTACAAACATTTGTGAAGGAATGGGTCGTTCTGAAGAGCTCAGCGAATTCAAACGTGGTGCTGTCATAGGATGCCACCTTTGCAGTAAGTCAGTTTGTGAAATTTCTTCAGTGCTAGATATTCCATGGTCAACTGTATGTGGTATTATTGCAAAGTTTAGGAGCAACAGAAACAGATTGTGGCAGATCATGTAAAGTAAAAGGTAACTGTTGCTGAATGCTGAGGAGTGTAGTGTGTAAAAGTCGCCAACGCTCTGTTGACTCCACAACTGCAGAATTCCCAGCTTCCTCTGGCATTAACCTCACAACACAAACTGTGCGCTGGGAGCTTCATGGAATGGGCTTCAATGGCCGAGCAGCTGCATGCAAGCCTCACATCACTAAGCGCAATGCCAAGCGTCAGATGGAGTGGTGTAAAGCACGCCGCCACTGGACTCTGGAGCAGTTGAAACATGTTCTGTGGAGTGACGAATCACACTTCTCTGTGTGGCAGCCTGATGGACTAGCCTGGGTTTGGCGGATGCCAGAAGAACATTACCTGTCCAACTGCATTGTGTCACCTGTAAAATGTGGTGGAGGAGGGATAATGATATGGGGCTGTTTTTCATGGGTTGAGCTTGGCCCCTTAGTTCCAGTGAAGGGAACTCTTAATGCTTCAGCCTACCAGAATATTCTGGACAATTCCATTCTCCATGACCTCAACCCCATCGAACACCTTTGGGATGAACTAGAGCAGAGATTGTGAGCCAGACCTTCACTTACAACACCAGTGTCTGACCTCATAAATGCTCTTAGAGATGAATTGACAAAAATTCCAACAGACACACCCTAAATTCTTGTGGAAAGTCTTCCCAGAAGAGTGGCAGCTGTAAAAGGGGGACCGACCAGCTCCATATTGATGCCTATGGATTTCGAATGGGATGTCATAAAAGTTCCTGTGTAATGGCCAGATGTCCCAAAAGTTTTGTCTATACAGTGGGTATGTTCATATATATGAAGAAGTTGCAACAAAACCTCAGAAAAACACCATAAACTTTGGGTTTCATTCGGTGATGCCTTGGCAATTAAAAGTTGGAATGAACTTTTGCAGTTGTATAAAAGCAGAACCCAAAAACCCTTGAAAAAAACAGTTGAACTTTATGGCTGGATAATCCCTCCGTTTTCGATTCCCATTTCAGCGGCTTATCCTCCTGCATGAACATTTCTCATTCCATGCATCTCTCAGCTGCTCTGATGGAGTTTTAATGTAAATGACTGAAAGTCGCTGGGCGATTTCTGCCATGGCTGTTTTTTTATAGCTATTCCTAGACGGGTCATGTGCTGCCAAACAGATGAGGCAGATTCGGTGCTGCGTCACAAACCAAACGAATGCATGTCGCAGAAATACAGTCACAAAACCTGGCAGCCTCAATGCAGATTACATTTTCACGAGTGCTTGGCGCTTAGACACCCTCTCGGGATGTCCTCAAATGCTTTATGAATCGAGTGAATCATTGAATTAGGGATCGCAACAGAACCAAAATACATTTGTGTTGGTGTTGCACTTACAAAATTATGGAAATGCACGAGCACTTATCTCGGCTGCAAGCAAATGGTAAATATTTATGGTTAAACCTTGTTTTGTGGACAAGTTAAACAGACCAACTTGTGGCGGGTAATCAGGTTAGACAGAC
Source organism: Paramormyrops kingsleyae (assembly GCF_048594095.1). Taxonomy (NCBI): domain Eukaryota; kingdom Metazoa; phylum Chordata; class Actinopteri; order Osteoglossiformes; family Mormyridae; genus Paramormyrops; species Paramormyrops kingsleyae. Next base: position 11,390,793 of record NC_132801.1, read on the forward strand.
CTTGTGTTTTTAACATGTCCAACACCCCCTCTGAGGCTGAAAATGCCACTCACACTGCACTTTCTACAGCACTCTCTATGTAGCTGGACGCCATAAACTCAATGGCAAAATTACTCCAGTGGGCATCAGTGGTTCTTGATAAAAAGTATTAAAATGCAGCACCACCAGTTTGTGGACCATGCAACACAATCACATAGACAATGATGCTACTTCCAAAACGCCTGTGCTGCAACCCACGGTGGATCCTGTGCCGCAACCCACGGTGGATCCTGTGGCACAACCCACAGTGGATCTCATGCCGCAACCAACGGTGGATCCTGTGCCGCAACCCACGGTGGATCCTGTGCCGCAACCCACGGTGGATCCTGTGCCCCATGGTGGATCCTGAGCCCCATGGTGGATCCTGAGCCCCATGGTGAATCCTGTGCCCCATGGTGGATCCTGTGCCGCAACCCACGGTGGATCCTGTGCCCCATGGTGGATCCTGTGCCCCATGGTGGATCCTGAGCCCCATGGTGGATCCTGTGCCCCACAGTGGATCCTGTGCCGCAACCAACGGTGGATCCTGTGCCCCGTGGTGGATCCTGAGCCCCATGGTGGATCCTGAGCCCCATGGTGGATCACTAATAATTAAGAACCTGAGCCACTGGAGCTCAGGCCAGTTTATCGTTTATACAACAGTGATCCTCCCCTTTTGATCATTGAGACGTCACAGGAAGTACAGCACAGCATTTCAGGAATGCTCAGCACCGGACAGTGATACACATTGACAGGGGGTAGGTACAAACCGGGGAGCGCCCCCCTGCTTCGCTGGCATAGGTAGCGTAAACACAGCGAATGCCGAATTGTTTGCGATCACAATGGCAGCTTTATGGTGCGGTTACATGGTAAAGATACTGCTGCATGTAGCCCCCTGCACACCCAATACCCTGGTGCCCACCCACCAGCCCCCCCAACCAGAACCCACTACACATGGCCTTTGTTGTTGTAGGCGCTGGATATGAGAGTCAAGGGAACAATAGCGGCACAGACCCCAATACATGCTCCTCATTCTTCTTTGTCCCACTTCCATTTGCAGATGCTGATCCCTGACTGTCACATGACTTGGCCGAGCCAATGACAAAAAGGTGCAGGCCAGGCTGCTGCTGCACTTTCCCTTCCCTGAAGTACTGTACCCAACAAAGAAGCGCATTGAGGTCCCGCTGGCCGACCCCACTGCGGTCTCAGAAGTTAATCATTCTTGGCTTCCCTCCTTTGCTTCTCCACACCAACTTTATTTTTCTTTCTTTTAAATTAGGGCTGAACAATTTGGAGAAATATCTAATCACAATCTTTCTGACAGATATTGTGATTACGATTTGATCTGCGATATAACTTTTTATATGTCAAGCTTCAGTTCAATATTCAGTGTGTAATAGATTTAAAACATATGACACACTATCACCACATGAGATGCCATCAAAATATCAGCTGGTCTCTATTTTGATGGAAGGATGACAACTTAATGATATGAATGGCTTCCAATGTGTATTCATTACTTTTTTTAATTAGCAGAGAACAATCAAACATAAAACAATTATCACAAAAGCTGTGACTTACGTTAAATTAAGTAATAATAAAACAATTCCAGTTAAATGAAAAACAATAGCAATCTTGCAGCTAATACTGCTTGGACCCCTAATAACACTAGAACTGCCGTTTCCTACGCCAATGAATGTCAAACTCCAATACAAAGTTTGGGGTATTGCAGCCTTTTTTTGCGCTAATGTGCCATTAGTGTTAATAACAGCAGCAGATCTAACACCCTCGACCAAAAAGCCATAATGTTCCTAAGAGAGGGGCTGCTCTGTCCTGAAATCGTAAAGCTTAAAAGTTTTCAAACACAGTATGCATTTTATAAAATGTCGAATAAATAGTTTATTGTGATTTTATGTTCATCGAAGTTTCTGCTTTTTAACAACTATATAAAGTAATGTTTTTTATACAAATTGACTCAGGTGAAACAATTAAAAAAATTACATCTTCAGGGCTGCCAGCTGTCACACATCTGGCGTGACACTCACGCTTCCAGACTCTCACACATCTGGCGTGACACTCACGCTTCCAGACTCTCACACATCTGGCGTGACACTCACGCTACCAGACTCTCACACATCTGGCGTGACACACGCTTCCAGACTCTCACACATCTGGCGTGACACTCACGCTTCCAGACTCTCACACATCTGGCGTGACACTCACGCTACCAGACTCTCACACATCTGGCGTGACACTCACGCTTCCAGACTCTCACACATCTGGCGTGACACTCACGCTTCCAGACCCTTGGAATCATCTTAACTGCCCCCCCCCCCCATTGCACCCCCTATGACAAATATATATATATATTATTACATTATAAACCTAAAATTAGCTACATCAAAAGTGTTGGGGTAGTTTGCAAACCCTACAGACTATTCACAAGGCAATAAAACTGTTATATATATGTAAATGCATGTACAGTACATGTGTGTGCAGTCTTGAAACAACTTCAAAATCTCACTTCAGACTGCTGACCAAAGTTAGAAACCCTGCATTTTATGTGAAACGAAAAGTAAAATGCACTGTATTCGTCTGACGCGGAGTGTCAATTATTATGTTTTCGAAATAATAAGACCGCCCGTACCCCACTGTAATAGTGATTAAAGTGGTCAGTTCTTTAGGCATTTATGTTAAAGCCAGGCTTTTATTTAATTACCGGTGTGGAATTAAGATTAATTTCATAAGATTAATCTATCGAAACCAGTACTTAAATCAATGAGTACTAAAACACATGACATAAATACGACTGAATTATGGGTTTTACGTCTTCTTGGGGGTGACAGTCCCCTGCTGTGAAGATTATTGACTGTCCCGTCGTTTCCTTGATGGGTGAGTGGCATGCTAATGCGATGGCTCATTAACAAAAACCAAAGGTGTGTCGTGGCGCAACTCCGACCATGAAATAAGTAGGTAATTCACTTATAGCTCAGCCGTTTGTTCGCCGTTCGTGGGCATATCCACAGGTGCATTGGGCCACTTCTGATTGGTGAGCATGACTGGCGCGCGAGGAGCACGACACTCTCCTGATTGGTGAGAAAGACGGTCACACAGGGAGCACGGCATGAATTTGTAAAATAATTCTCACGCCAAGTGGGAAGCCTTGGGTCAGACATGCTGTTGAGTGCACATCCGAAGTCCATTTGCCAATCGCAGCACACAAATTTGCCAAATCACATTTGAAATTGATAAGTCGTTCAGCCCTATTTTAAATTGTTAGAACTTTGCAGCTGCAGGGACATTTTTGTCTACATGCAGTTGGACCAAATACTGGAGGCCTGGTTACGGTAAATGAATTAATATACAGAATGAAAGAGAGATATAATGATTAACTGGGGAGACTTTGAACGCACTTAGGGAAATCCATAATTACCAGATTCATCGTTCAGATTAATTCACTTGCTAGATATTCTAAAAATGCTATTCATTCAACAAGCATGATACAGCAATTAAATTTGACTGTTCTGTGACTACTTGTCCGAAGTGTTTGTCTGCGCCCTATGGCTGAAGAGATGACATGGGCCAGTCAGATTAAAGGCCAGCCTTACCAGGTTGACGAAGTCTTGGTAGCAGATCTTCCCATCGGCGTTGCCATCCGCAAGCGCCAGCAGGACCTCCAGCTTGTGGGGGTCCAGCTCGGATCCGTGGACCTCCAGCAGGTCTCGGAACCGCTCCGTGCTGATGAAGCCCGAGTTCTCGGGATCATACTGCAACACACACACACACACACACACACACACACATGTGAACACACAACACGTGCAGGCAATGCAGCTACTTATCTGCAACCAACATTAAAGTGGAGCAATCAACAGTAGCTGAATGGCATCTTCTTTAAGCCCTGTGGCATCAATAAGGCTCAGAATGAGGGTGTCGATCTGGGCTCAACTAACATCGAGTGTGAACAGCTCCTGGGCCAATCAGGAATGCATATGCAACAAATTTGCTAGGAAAGTCCATATTATAATTAATAGATTTAATGCATTTTGTGCATCTAATGCATTTTCTAGTCCAAACATCCTAATTACTTAACAGTAGGATTATTGACTAAAAATATAATCTGTATCACAGGCCGCAGAGCAGCTGAACAGTGGATAGTAATGAAGCCACACAAGCAGCTCTCGTTTGCTTTAAATGTCAGTTTTTTTTCCTTTTAAACACGCCATCCTGCCCGTAACTAGATAGCACACAGCAGGCTGCATGGGTGTGCCAGCATCGGCCAGATTGCTCGCCAGATGTCACGTTCCCCGCACCCTGTCATACGTGGTTCGGGCCACATGCCGAAGGGAGCACATGAGCTGCCCACAGCAGTGACCCTGCACCCCACCAGCACCCTGATAAGCCCTCAGCCATCACACAGAGTGTAACCTGTCACTCCAAACACAGGGGCGGCAACATTACATAAAAACCTATACCACTACATGGGACCTACACCATTACATGGGACCTATACCACTACACAGGAAGTATAACACTGGACAAAACCATTACAAGGGCACATATGTCACGTCACTATAACATATAGCTTACATCAGACCCATACCATTGTACAGAAACAATACCATTATACATTAGGCCTATACCACTGCTAATTTCATCATATAAAACCTACACCATTGTAGAGAATCTATATCATTATAAGGGAACTCGATCACTATGACCTATACCACTTCGCAGAAACAACACTATTATATATTATACCTATACCATTAATACATAAACTATACCATAATACATGTATAAGCAACATGGCAAAACATGGGAAGGGAGTGCCTGTTTCGGGGGAGGGGCGAGATTGTCGAGCAAGCCCTTCACACACTAGTAATTAATCATTAAGGGTATAGAGCAGGTTCACACGGCCAGCTCGTACAGTGGCATGTTCTGCTGGTTTCAGTTTGACAGCAATATGATTCTGTAAATTGCTCAGTTTGCCTGCCTAAAGCATCATGGGGGTGTCAGATAAAATCACCCCATCCACCGCTCTGACCCCCACATGCAGTGGAAAATGTTCGCTGTCCAGAAGAACTGGGTTTCACACAGTTATTCAGGAACATTACCCATCACTTAAACACCTTGCTAATTTCAGAAGACCTATACCATTACACAAGACCTGTATCAGCAGTGTAAAGACCTGTAGTCTTTACACATCATAGGATAACAGAACCTGTCACACGATCCTTGCCCATCACACAATCCGCCATCTATCTTGTTTGACACATGTAAGACATTCCAGTGCCTGGACCCTGGATCTTCAGCCAGACCTGACATGGGCTAAGACAGCATCGATGGGATGAATGAGGGCAGAATCAAGAGCATGCAGGCACCACAAAGCACAAACATTCCTAATATGGGAGTCTTTGTTTCATTAAAAATTAAACTGGCCTCGTCTCATTTTATCATGTATACAACATTGACGAATACCATTACATATGCATTTTTACATTGTTTCTCTTGGAAGTAGATCCTGAAATCTTAGAAGAAATCATTCAACTTCCAAATTTCAGTTGCCAAGCAAACTTACAACGGTAGAGAACACCAGACATTCTTTTTTTGACAAAAAACAGTTGAACTAGGAAGGTGTAACTCTGAAGGATATTCACATTTAACATAGTCCCAGGTACAGGGGATACAATGACTGCATCACCAAGGGTGACACTTTGCTTCACACAACACCAGAGGATGACGGTATCACCATTACTCACGAGTCAGTACCAAAAGACCAAACACGGGTCTGGTAACCTCATATTCAGTCTCTGAGAAATGCAAGTCATGTGTAAGAAGCGATGAACAAGCAAACAGTGCCACCGCATATTTACTTATTGAATAAGTTCGGCTGAACACTCTTGCACACACACGTGCGCCCTGCTGCAGATTAAGTCTGTTCCTGAGGGTTTCTTCACTGACCTTCTCTTGCAGGACCCCAGCCAGATTCAGAAAAGCACGTTTCCTCTCCTCGCCCTCCCTCATGGTGAGGAACTTCCACTCAAGCAGAAGATCGACGTCCCTTTCTCTTCCTCCCACCCAGAGAGACTGAGGCACTCCGATGGGCTTCACCCCCCACCTCCCCCGCCTCCCGTGGGGTGGGTGTCCCGTCAAGTACAGATCCATGTCCTCCCCCCCCCCCCCCCCGCCCTCAAGTACACACACAACCCTAGACCCGCTGGCCTGCACCCAGAACCCCCCCCCCCCCCTTACTGTCTCATCACCAGCTTTCACACTTCAGCGAGCACCTTATGCTCAAAGAAGCTAAGCGGCAGGGGCGGGAAGAGAGACACCCCCAAACAAAACAATGCCTGCATCACCCATCTCATTATGCTTCCAGACGTCCCTTATTCTCTGGGAGAAGAAAAAAAAAAAAAACAAACAAACCGGCGAACTCAAACTCTCAGGCGTCCTGAAAAGTACAAAAAACACAGATACGCGGCTTTGCCGCGGCGTACGGCCAAACCCGCCGAAGATAACCAGGTTGGGTGAAATTTCATTTAAAAGCAGCACGGCGCTGCTGGAAGACGGAGATGGCATTTGCATTGTGTCCCCTGGCACTGTTTTGGCATGATAAATGGATTTTCATCAGACAGGAATGAGCTGCCCGTATGCAAATTATTCTCAATGTGGCACAAGCCTGGCATGTTACTGGAAGAATCACATGTGTGGCCCTGGGAAAGAAAAAGCACAGTTGCGCCAGCTCTGGGATTCTCTATTTTTTTTTCACACGCGAAATAATCCTGACATAATGCCACACTCAAAATGGGCTTTCATTACCAGGCTTCTGTGACAGCCGGGTTTCTGAATGGGGCAGGGGCACCACACACTAAACACAATGCACTGCTGTACTGTAGCTTTAATCTTCATAATGCAGCATAATAACGAGCTTGGGGCTGCTACATGGGGGTGAAGATCCACCCGCTGGTAGGAGACAGAGTGGCTCGGTTCCATCCCGTTGACGGATTTTATAAGACAGAACCATGGGTATGATCTCAAGGGGAGACCATGCATTTGAAAGCTAGTCTACAAATTCCGCATCTTGCTTCCATTTGCATTTAGTTAGCAGATGCTTTGGTCCAAAATAGCACTTTACAAACACACGTCTGTCAAGGAGTTAACTAGGCATAAGTGCAGCTGGCCGACCTTCCAATGAATGACCTGGTGCAAGTGTAAGAGGTACTGGAGCGAGAGCTTTACAACCGTCTGCTAAACAAAGCAAGAACCTAAAGAGATGACCGTTAAAATCAGCAGGCAAATGGCAACACTAAGAGCATTCAGGGAAGATAGGTTGGTGTAGGCTACTAGAGGTGTTCCGGGAACGGATGGATCTTGAAGCATTTCTTGAAGGTGGAGAGGGAATCTTCTGGTATTCCAGGGCTGTGCTGGGCCATTAGCCAACTCTCTGCTCCCATGTGAAGAGCCATGCAGGAACCTGTGAAACGGCTGCAAAATCCTGCCAGATCTGTGCCCATAGTAACGCTTCCAGTCACCCATCCCATACGGCCTCATGGTAATCTGCTACTCACAAAGACAGTCTTTGGAACTCTGGCTGGTGATTTCAATGACTGACCTCCAAATGACCCAAAAGGGATCAGTATGGGTCTCCAGTGGCTTCTAATGAGTGGACACTTTGACGTAGACAGCCCTCGACAGGTTGTGACCTTTGGCATTACACTGGTCATGCTTTAATGGTCCATCATATTTGTGTGGCTTTTTCCCAAAATGCTAACGTTCACCATGCAAGATAACGATGGATTATTTCTGGAGACCAGAAAGATTTATTTGACAATTTGTGGAGGCCCATTAGTCTTTGCAGTGATTTGAGATTTGTAACAATTAAACCTGTCAGATGCACAAAACGAGATATTATAATTATTCATCTGTGTAATTTCAAACCTTCTAACAGTATATGGCTGAAGGTCACGGTACAAATTCATTGATCATCATTAAAAATTAAGAAAATATCTATGCAATTTTGGCTTTCACCACACAGGTTCTAATCTTACCACCCTCTCAGTGTCTAGTAAAGCTTCTCCACAGGTTCACAAAGCAAAGTTCTTCTCCTTCAACTATAAGACACTTAATCTGTGACAAGACCCAACCCCAGCTGTGTGTGAATGGGTTTTCCAGTAGGGTTTGGCTTTCGGTAGACCAGCACAGCAGAGATCGTGATCTGGGAGGGGGACATAGGTTTTAACGACCATAGGACCACTGCGCTAATGAAGCCCGACGTGGAATACAAAGCCCAGAAGAAATATCTTTCTTGTACCTTTTGTGGCCTTTATGAACTGTTTACATTGATATGGAGAAAGATGACATTTCTGAGGGGATTAGCTAACAGGCGTTTATGTAAAAGCCAAATGGTAGCAGGGGTTCCTAAATCCACCAGTTCCCATCAGCCCCCCCGTCGCCCCACCTCCAGCAACACACACAGACATATGCATCCCTCCTTCCACACCACCCACAGGATGGTAAAGAACAGGGGGCAGTGCTTTGATCAGCAAACCAACCCGGCTTGTGTTTCACTGACAGTTTGCACGCCAATGCCCACCCCAGCCATGTTTTGCGTCATGATCACCCCGTGCTTGTTTGTACAGCGAAATCCCACACTCGTCTCTTCTGAGGGGGATCAGACAGGCTACAGCAGGGTTTGAATCTCAAATCTCACCACAAGCCTTTACTTCAGTGTTTCCCAATCCGGTCCTTGGGGACCCACAGCCGGTCCACGTTTTTGCTCCCTCTCAGCTCCCAAAAACGTAGATTGTCTGTGGGTCCCCAAGAACCGGACTGGGAAACACTGCTGTACTTCATAAGCAGTCATGGAAGTCTTCTAGGACAGCGATCAGCAACCCTGATCCTGGAATGCGTGTATCCAGCAGGTTTTCTATCCTACCTGGTCCCTGATGAACAACATCTGACGTCAGGGAGATAGTAACTCATCAGGAAGGACAGAAAACCTGCTGGATGCTGACACTCCCGGATCAGGGGTTCCCACTCCTGTTCTAAGGACCAGCACCACCCATTTCCAGTGTATAAAGTCACATGTACACAATCGAAACTTTTCTGCATTCCCTGAAATATGCATATGACCATTCCTGGCATTATAGGGGTAATTTCTGGAGCTTTGCATTTCTGACTGGAACACTCTATTATCCAGTAAGAGCCAGGCAGAGAAGCCAGCATCACGGCCTTTTATTATATTTTTTTTTCACATGGCCAATTGCACATTGTTCGCAGGCGCAGTAAGAGTTTCCCAGGCGCCGCTTCAATTAGCGTCTCTAATTAAAAGCTACTGCACAGCGAGGGCCACTTCACCCATGCTAATTAAGCACGAGTGGCATGGATGGAACGGGCGCCCTCGCTGTGCCTCAGAATGATTCACGGCTGCCGGCAAAACAAATTATGGATGGCTAGAAATGTTGCCGGGACAGTTTCAACTCTTTATCTGATGCTCGGATTGCAGGGTAGGGGAGATCTGCGCACTTACATGGGCACATCACAACAATAACGACAGAACCAGTAAGGAGAAACTCTGCCACTGGCTTCATTAGCTCAGGACAGCCATGGCGGATGCAGGTTCCACTGCAAATACTTTTATTATTAAGACAGAAAATAAGAGGTAGGATCACCTTCATTGATCCTGTACTGTTTTGTCGAATCACAGTGATTTTACCCCCAAATCAAAGGCAAATGTGGTTCCCCTTTCCAAGTTATCAACCGTTGGAGACTGTTGACTATGGTGCCATTGAGGTGCTGAAGTTGGACCCTACAGACCCTACACCTGCCAGGTGGCACCAATCTGGGCCTCCCTCTCCATTGTAGAGGGGCCTCCCTAAGCTCCCCTCTGCGCTTATCTGGGCTTGCCCCCCCCCCCCCCGCCCACCACTGCATCTCGCTCCTTCTATAATGCAAATCTGAGGAGTCGCATGCCGTCCCTGAGCTGGGGGGGTGTTGGTGTGTCCAGCTGACACGTACGTCTCCATCCTGACTGACAAGGCGGGGTAGCACTGCTGAAATCACCATAGATCTGCAGCTTGACAGCAGCTGGTGACGCCCGGAACCCCACTGGGACCTGTCAGTCATTGATGGGCAATAAGCCAGATCCCGCAATGAGCGGAGACCACCGGGCCCAGAAGCTTCCGGCACACAGTCACCACCTTCAGGGCTCACCTTTGCGGCAGATCCATGATGAAAAATGTGTCGCGACCGACAGACGGCTGCACCCGGCATCCGGCGTCATTTATTCAGCTGTTTGGTGTGACGACAATCGCAGTTGGCCCGTTCGGGAGCAGTGGAGAAGCAACTTGAAAAAGCGACGGCAAGGTTGCCAAGTAACGGCTCCTGCCATATTCTTTTCACAAGCTGTTTCCAAAAATCGTGTACACAGTACAAAAAAGCAATAAAGCCTTCGCATGCTTGTGTTTGTATCACAGAGGATATGAAACAAGGTTTTACGCTGTGATCTGTGCGACACTAATGCAGCGAAAGAGTTGTAGCAATTAGTCAATAAACTGCAGACTGCAAATGGCTTGAGGCATAGTAAAGGACGGTATCGTGGGTCAATCCCGAGGCGGTCTGCAGCAAGACAAAAGCCTGCAGAGGGTTAACGCACATAAAGTACCCCCCCCCCAAACTTGATTCACTGAAAAAAGGTACAGCATTGACAGGAGAGAGGAGAATGCTGTTCATCCTGGTTTTATTTAATTGTATCTCAATCCTGGGAGGGCTGGGGGCGGGGGGGCAGAGATCAGGACGGGGGGGGGGGGGAGGGGGTGGTACGACAACAAAGGCTTGTCGTGAAACAGAGAGATGTCCCTTAAGGGATAGAATGATGGAAGCAGCCTGAAAGAAGCACACCTTCCGGTTCATTGTCTGAACCAGCGGACACGGTAAGTCTGACACGGTCAGCCCCAACCATCAGAGTGCATGAGAGGAGCCCCCCTCCGTTTCGGCGCAATCCTGCGCGCTGAGCATATGAGGGCAATATGTGCACCCCGCAGGCGTGACAAAGCAGCCGGGTGCTCGCAAGCTGTGAGGCCATCTATTCCCGAGGAGCGGCGAGAGGCTTCCTTTCGGGGGGGGGGGGGAACCACTTCCAGTAACCCTTCGGCGACACCGCCCCTCATTAATTCTTAGGCCTCCTCTCATCAATACTGATCTTTGCACAGCTGCTGGTGGAGGATATTAAACAGTCATTGCAAGATTTTAGCGATCGCTAGGAAAACGTGTGCATGTGTTGGTGGCGGGGAGGGGCGGGGGGGGCAATGATCTTCGGATGTTAATTACTGTCGTTCGCATGGCAGATGCTCAAAGGTCACAGCCTGAGTCCCAGATGGATAAATTTCTCACGTGACTCACCGCAGAGGCCCAAAATGATGACTAATGCGCTGACAGGACCCCTTGCAAGCCCTGGCCTAGCTCAGGTGGTGACACTACATCACCGCTTTGCTGGATCCAGGCGCTCGCTCCTACGGTCTGGTAGCGGGTTGACCATGCATGGCACGTGGCTCGTAATGATACCAACGAGAAGGCAGACTAAAAAAAGATGGTGATGAATGACCCGGAGAGAAAGTGAGCTCCCAGATATGAAGTCATCCCCGCAGGCTGGTCCACCAGGGCAGTTCTGGTAGAAGCTGCCTTTGGCTTTCACCCACGATCGTTCTACATTCTCAGCCATTCAGGCTACCTACCAGGCAGGATGATTTACAACACTTGTGTTATTAACACTAAATAATCTTTTTTCTTTTCAAAGAAGCCCTTCGAAAGGCATTACTCGTGTTACATGTATTTCACACAAAGCCATTCATTAAAAGCACCGATCCAGTGTTCACTCGAACATTAATTTATATGTATGCTCGGTGTAGTATTATGTCACGTATGAGACATACAGTATCCTGTCAATTTGCTTGTTGCTCAAGAAAATGAAAGTGGAAACATTGCGCCCTCCTTCTCAGGCAGGTCATTCATCATCTAAACAGGGAAAAAGTTCTGGATTCTTCGGCCGCATGAATTTGAAAGCCGAACACAAAACGGCCAGAGGTGGACATTTCAGGTCCAGAAAGTAAAAATCCAAACCAGGATTTTGTTTCAACCAGCCAGTTGAGTATAAAGAGTCACAGTCACGGAGTACTCAACTGGTTGGTTGAAACAAAATCCTGGTTTGGATTTTTTCTTTCTGGACCTGAAATCACCATTGGCTGATGTTCCTGAGTAATGTGACAGCTGTTATCAGAGGGACTACAAACAAGGAGGAGGTTATGGCAGAAATCCCCATCCCCCAGTCACACCCTGCTGTGTAAGGAACAGGAAGCGGCAGAAGGCCTCATACCACCAACGAGATCCACTACCACCTTCTAACAAGCCAGCAGCTTAGCCCAAACCCATTATTCTGAAGGGGGGGCAAGAATAATATTGGCTGAACGTCAGTAGCTGTGTAGAAGTGGCTCTTTCTTTATCTGCCTCCATCAAAGCTAAGTGGACTGGCCAGCACTCCACAAAAACACAAAAAGCAAGGGGGATTGGGGCTACACCACCTGCCCCATCTGCCCCTGCCTCACATGGCAGGATACAAAGACCTGCTAAAGACCTGCAAGAGGCTTACACATCCCCTAAGTCTCACACGCCATTCAAAGAAGGGTGAAATGTAAAAACATATAGGGCACGTCTAAGTGCCCCCATGAGCAAAAACAGGGCTTAAAATCCTGAGCTTGAGTTTGACTTTACAGCAGGAGAACTCAGAAGAACCAAAAAAGAGTGAAATCATGAGGACCCAACTGCCCCTAGAAGACAACTTGCAAAGAGCCAGTATTCGGAAGCCAGACAACTGTGGAGAGCGATAGGTTGGGTCATCACTACGGGTCAAGAATCAGCACCACATCTGCCGTGTTGCTGACCTTTCCAGTGGACCCGAACCCCCCTGTGACATCCAGAACTTTTCCAACACATGGCAGACCACGATTAGGCGGGGTGATGGAGCACACCACACAGAGCAGTCCAACAGCATGTGGGAGCCTAACTTTCCCTGGATGTGACACCGTTTCCACTAATCTATCAAGGGTTAGAGAGCAAAAACTGACAGGTTAGCAGCAGTGGGGAAGACCTGCCCTCTCCCAGGAGAGCAGTCTGTGCTGAACCGCCTCCCAGCCCAGCAATCCCGGCTTTCACACCTCAGCAGACTCCTGCCATGATACTCTACTCTGATGTACACTCACACCTACACGGCACAGCAGATATTCTGCAGCAGGGGACTATCCTTGCAAACATAAGCGTTCTTTCCTCTAAGAGTCTCCCCCACAACACAGCTGGCTATGTAGCATCGGGTTTTAACCACAGTGCTGTTTGTTTCTCAAAGTAAGCTATCTGCGGCCTATCTGTGGGCGGTGGATTGTCGTGGGCAATCGATTCTGCCACACGGACAGCACCATTTGCCGACAGAGTCTTCAGGTAGCAAGAGTGTCTCAAGGCGCGCCGATGATGCTTACAGCACACGCAGATCACAGCAGCCAGCAAGGGCACATGACTGAAGTTCCATATAAAGGTCCCCACTCAACTGACACATCTGCCCCCCAGCACCCACATCTTGGGTGGATTACGCTCATCCTCATCAGAAGCCACAAAAACCAGGCCTGGGCACTGAAACGCAGGATGGTGCTCCAACAGGAGCCCCCAGCTGTGGCAGCTTTAGCTGGCCGGACAAACAAGCCTCTCCGTCATCAGCCACTTTCCTTGCGGCTCCAAGCTGAGTCTTGCGCAGAGGTCGATAACAGCTGCTCCCTTCAGGCCCCATCCCACCCTGCCACAGCTGAGATCCCACCAGCGTACCCAGCTCCCCCCCGATACTGAAGCTCGGGCTCCCCCAGGAGAGGCTTAAGACCAAAAAAGCCCCGGAATCCGGAGTGTCCGAGGCAACGGCAGAAAGGCCCGTCAGACGGCAAACAAAGACCCATGGCCCCTTTCAGCAGGGCGGGGGAGCCGGGGAACGCCTGTCTGGTGCTGTTAAAGACAACAAGCTGGTTTAAACACCGGGGTGCCACCAGGAGAAGGCAAACAGGAAATCAAAAGAAGGGCCAGTTCTACCCCAGGGCTCTACGTGAATGTGAACCAGGGAGGCAGGTGGACGACTCGCAGCAGGCTGCCGGGAAGTGAGTAAACACACACACACACACACACACACACACACACAGGCAAAATCCTTACAGACATCAGGATTACTTAGTACAAACCACTGTAAGAAACAATGGCTTTGAAACCATGGCATATTTAATGGTGTGGAAAAAGCTGTAATTACTATTGACCCCATCCACCATAAAGCAATTATTTACAACTAGTTTAGCTACAGAGCCTTTTGACGAAGACGGAACAAAGCCCAGCCTTCATTTTCTGGGGACGCATTCTTTTTCTTCCGCCCTTTCAGCAGCGTCTCTCTGTTTGGGACTGCCCCCCAGGTGACCCTCACATTGAGGGACTTCTGGACTATTCACTACAAAGATTTATGGGGTTTCACCTGGGGGGAGGATGTGGACCCATGCTGATTTTGGGGTAAGCAAGGCAGTGGTGAATTTGTAAATCTCAGGGTTGATGCGGTTGGGTCACTGGCTTGAAGGGGCTTTGAGGTGGCTGTGTGGGGGGGCGGGCGCAAGAAAGAACCAGCATAATTACACCGTCTAATATTCGGCATGCTGCACTTTCAGCCGAATTCTGTCTCCTAAGCCGGCTATTTGTCAGCCTGATCGTGCTCTGTTGTCATCTGCTGCAGCGATCGCACAGAGCGCCGTCTGTTTGGAAAATCCAGCTCCTGTAATCCCCCCGGGAGTCAGCGCAGACAGACGTGAGTCTCACCCGGCTACGCAACGGGGGGGGGGCGGCAGCGACGGCTGGCAGGTTGCTCCGGCCTGGAGTTCTCAAAACACACCGGGAGTCGCTGCAGATGTGTTGCGGTTTTCTGCCAAAATCAAGCTAAAGTGATCTTCCAGGCCTGGGGGAGACGCAGCTGGGTCTGGCCCAGAGGGGGTCCCCCACTCCGCCATCCAGCCTGTCATCGGCATCGCCTGTGGTTGCCATTTCCCCCTAAAGCAGCACTTTCTCCAGCTGAGACCTGCTGAGACTCCCAAATTCCATAAGCAAGCGGAATCATTTTTATCCCAAGGATGACTTGGAAAACACTCCTCCTGAAGTAATTAAAAGAGCTGAATTCCGCAGACTTTCCCGATCCCCAGTACAGCCCAGTACCCCACCTATAACCGGAAACTGGCAGGGGGAAACGGGAGCTGCCAGCTCCTCTGTGGCAGGCACTCAGCCGCATCGGCGTGGCGTTGCCATGGCGCTGATTATACCCTTTACAGCATCATGCAGCAAAACAGGGCAGCTCCGACTTCGGTGGCACGCTCCTCCTCCTGCGGGCGCATTTCCTGCGGTGTTCAGGATGACGCGAGACCTCTGTAATTCCCAGAAAACAGCGCCGTGTCTTTAGACAGCCTGACCCAGGAGTGCCACCAAGCCTCCCACTGCCTGCATTTCCATGCCTCCCCACAGTCATGCACACGAATCCCGGCACGGCTGCCATCAGACACGTACTGGCTCCGTGCCGGCAGTTCACGTGCAGCGCCACATGCCTTGGAAAACCGCACCCCCATCCCGATTTCAGCCATAAGAGCCGGTGAATGCCCCCCCCCTTACCAGCACCCTCTGCTCAGCACCTCACTGCAGTGCACCCCCCCCCCAGGATGATGTCACGTGACGGCTTGCTACGCAGCCAGGCCAGAGTATGTTTTGGGGGGCGATGCTTGCCAAGGTCACTGAGAGGACATGTGCCTGAAAACAGGCCCCTGAAATATCACGCTCAGCCCAGATTACTGCATACCGTCTGGCTCTGTGATTGGTGCTTACTGAAGACGGCGGCGTGATGTGATTAAAACCGGAACAGCGCCGGTGGTTTTATGGACCGTAGCGTGATTGTAGACCCCCACCACCATGATCCTCCACTTGGAATCTCAACTATATACCACTAGGCAGATTTCCTCAGATGGGAGACAGGCATAACGAGGGGAACAAAAAAGGCATTTTACCCGTCTATTTCCCGGTGGAAAGCACAGTCCTGCCAATTTCAGTAAATGAGCAAATTCACAGGTTTGGGGGGGGGGGGGGTGCAGGCAAGGAGCATTTTAAACGGGCCAATTTGTGGAGCTATTCAGGCGAACAGCAGGATGGCCACAACTGGGCCTGTCGTTCACTGCATGGGGCCCACAGGCCACAAGGCCACATCTCTGAGCGCTTACTGACACGATGCCTCAACACCAGACAAAACAGGGTAGTGAAGTTAAAGTCTTACGTGAAGGCATCAAGTAATTCATCCATCTTCCAGCCAGTTATCCAGAGTTATGGTGAGCCTGGAGGCTATCCCAGGAATCACAGGCAGGGGGCGCCCTAATGAGACACTAATGCATCACAGAGCATCCACTCACAAGCAGTTTAGAGACACCAGTTCAGCTACCTGCCTGTCTTTAGACAACAGGAAGAAACCCAGAGTTGGGGGCGATAACATGCAAACTGGATTTGAACCCACAGCCTTGAAGGAAGACAACAACAGTGCTAACCACTGAACCACCACGCGCCCTAATAAAATGTTTTTTTTTTTTACAGATTCTTCTCCGAGTCAATCTAACCACAAATAAGCTTGTTTTAGAGACCTGGCTGAAAAAATGAAATGTCTGATTTTACACGGTTAGATTTGACGGATCACCAGACCGGGCCAGAGGCTTGACTTGACTTGAAGGTCATCACTCAGCTCTACATGCTGAAAAAAGTTCAAAGCTTCAAAAGTTTATTACTAATCTCATTCTTTGCATTTTTTTTTCTTTGCAGAGATGAGAAGACAGCCAACCATTTTTCTCTATCGGTATCCAACCTGCTAGTCCTGTTAAGTTCCCCGGAGATCCATCTGGGGTCCTCGTTCTGGAATGCACCGGAAAGCATGCCCACCTGAGTCCATTTTCCAGGATTAAGCGTGAAACCTTGGACATGGGCCCCAAATATTAAAACACACACACTGAGACATCATGAGATAGCCTTCTGATTTAAGGATAATCTGCGTCTGAATGACAGTGTCTTCCTCCTCAGCGGTGGACCCATAAGCATCACAGTTTCAGACATGGGGAGTTAACGCTGTCGGTGTCTTTGATCCCCGCAGCTGAGAGTGAGACGGTCAAACAGGAGGACCAGCGTAGGAGGGGCCAGCACTGGTGGGAGGGGTTTCACATGGGCAGCTCTGCGCCTGTCCCAGTTTGACCTGAAAATCCATCATAAACCCATAGCTGGAACCAGGAACTATATCCAGTGCCATGCAGGTTTCATCATGGTCAGTGTTCGTAGGCCCACGCTCACTGGGATACGGGGAGTCAAGAAAGATTGGTGTGTAAGCAGCAACCTTTACTGACCTCAATTCACTGCAGTTATATGCTGAATTTTATGGATACAATGTGCCAGAAAGCACTGGACAATATCCAGAAGAAACCAGTAGTTATTTTCACATTGTTGTGGGGAGTAGCATGAGAACAATATTAGCATTGTCTAACTGCATGCAGTGCAGTGAAAGGGCAGTGAGGTCACATGATCAGCACACTACACCCACTGGACTGATGCAAAGGCCACTGGTTAGGCAGCAGGAAAACAGAAAGCCAAACATGACGCTGTCCACTTCAAAACGGCAGTTGGGGCATGGCGAGACCGGGAAGCTCCGTCAGAAGAGGCAACGGAGCAGAGTGGCAACCCAGCGACGAAGCTGACAGCTGGGCGTGACCTGGCAGCCGTCCTAGACTGGATCTGCTCCAGGAACTGCCCCGGAGTGCCACTCGTGGGGCATCGATTTACCCCCGGAAACAGGCCCCGATGTAAAGCAAACCCCTGATTAACATACTAAAGCCAAACGCGAACACCAAAGCACCCTGTCTTCCACGAGCACCTTCGGGGGACCCGGCTTCCGTTTGCGCTGGCCGACGAGGTCCGAGATGGGCCGCGGCTGTTGCCTGGGCTTCAGCCGGAGTTAATTAAGGGGTTTTCGCATGCTAGCAGTTAACGAAGGAAAAAACACAACAGGCAGAAACTCCTGTAGAGACGCTATTTATACCTGACTAAGAAAAGGCCGCACTTTCACACTTCATGCATGAAAACGTCCTCCTATTAACAACCGTTATTTAAAGGCAGCTACAAGTGGAGCATGGTGGCTCAGTGAGAAGCACTCTGGTCCGTTTGATTCATGCCCCTGGCTTTGCATGTGTGCGTGTGCATGTTCTCCCCATGTTTGCCTGGGGTCCAATAACATCTGCTTAGGTTACCTGGCATCTCCAAATAGCCAATAGTGTTTGGGTATGTGCCCTGTCATTGGACGGCTACAAGACCCTGTACTGAATATGCAAAACGGCTGGATGACTGAGCTGGTGATGTTAATGCAGTGTCGCTCCCAGGGGGGGGGTCTGTCTTTCAAATAAAGAGGCAGCTAAAGGAAGTGGGTCCACCAAAAATCTGTATGGCTTAGATCTATGTCTGACTCTCCCTCCCCCCTCGTGGCCCACCCCTGGAGTTCAATGCCCGCTGCCGCTAACCTACCCCATCATCTGTTTGCGAGTAACAGATGGGGACTCCAAGCAAGTCCAGTGTTTGAGGTTCACTTCTCATTATTCCAGTTCAGGGCGATCAGGCGTCTCTGCCCTTCACATACACCGGGCTGTAATTCCCACCAAACACACCCTTCCTTACTCTTCGCTGCTATGAAATGAGACGGGGCTCAGCGGCCCTGAGAATATTGCAAGCCTGATATTTCCTCTGATCGCGGGCCAGTGTTTATTTTGTCATGACTGCAGGCATGTAATTCTCTGGGAGGTTCGCAGTCAGTTCGCTGGCAAACAGGAAGCCCCGTGATTGGTCCAGACTACACATGGTCAGGCCACCCTACACAGCAGAGGAACAATCACTCTCATGTCAGGATTATTATTAAAGATCCCCCGACCCACTCTGCTTCCCCATGTACAATATCACAGGATGTTGGCCTTTATATTCACACTCTGTGTACAGTGACTGACCCTAAACAGCCACAGAATTCACACTGCCATATACAGAATAAGTCACACAAATTCATTTTTAGACTGCCACCACGGCTCCTGCTGGCAGGGGACGATGACGTCAGCACTTAGCAGGCGCTGGCGACGGGAGAGCTGTGGCGGGCGGCTCAGACACCTTCGCCGGCGTCGAGCGGAAAGGGCGCCTGAGTGGCACCGGATCGCACCTTGAAGCGGGTTGAGGCTCCCAGATATCCGGTGAGAGCTGAAGCGAAAAAATACAGAGTAGCGGGAGAGGGGACGGGCCGGAAGGAGGCCCTGGTGCGAGAAGCTACGCCCCGAGGGCCACATGCAGGGCTGGAGGGCGAAAGTGCTCTATGGGCCCACAACCAGTCTGAACAAGGGGCCCAACTTACCACCGGACTCACAGCAGGGGGGGGACAGGTGTTGCCCCTCGCTGTAGCAAACACAGTTTGCAGAGGGGAATATTTAGCCCAATACTACTATTTTTGACTCCCTTATGCAGAAGGACTTTATAACTCTTTAGGGAACAGAACCCCTTCCCAAATAGCACGATGCCCTTAAGATCACAGCGCGAGCAAATCTGTGCCGAAAAGCCCAAAGAGAACTTGAGAAACACACCCCAGAAGGACAGCGCATATCTGGTTCCCGGCCAGCGGGGCGGCGCCGTTTTCACTCGGCCAGGTGGCTTTTAAAGCGATTTTCGGAACAGGTTTCCATTTACGCCATGAAACGCATCCGGGGCGAGGCAAAAGGTCTGTGATATTCTTGATTCTTGACCCCACTCCGCTGTGACTGACCACACGAATCAGTTTTACCTCCGCTATGTCCTGTCTGGGAGAAAGAGCTTATGCTGCAGTGAAACATTCTCCTGGGAACGGAGAGGGCTAAAACAGCACACAGAGCTTTGGTTAAAGGGCAGGCGAGAGCGTGATCAATTGCACACAGACAAGCTGGAAAACACTGCACCCTCTCTGCCTTTCAAATCTGTCTTCTCAGAAAAAAAGAGCGTCATTCCTGGACGTTTGTGTTCTTCAGGATATGACGCCCTGGGAATCAGAATGACCCTCAGGTCACCTCCTTGTTTAACAAATGGAAAGGTCACGGAGAGGTGGCCAGGGGCGAGGGGGGGGGGGACAGGGGTGACAGCTACAGAGGATGAGTAAGAACTGGTAACCAGCAGACAAGAGCAGGCGGAAGATTCCCATTGGGAGATCTGGCCATGAGCCACTTGGAAAAACTCAAAATGATGCCACACAAATGGGAAGGGCAGAAAGCCCCCCCCCGAGCCCCCCCGAGCCACGCTACAAAAAGCCTTCCATTGGCCCCCATTAATCCAACACACCGCAGCCCAGAGCGTGAAAGGGTGGGTCTGACACTAACCCAGAGAGCCCCCACCCCCGCCTCCCCATCTTCCTTTGTCCTCTGGAGGGGGGGGGAGCAGTGCAATGAATACGGGGGCCATTCCTGGCAGGTGCAGCGACAGACTCAGGGCTCACTCGCCGTCTGTCAGCTCCGCCCGCCTCCCCGCCTCTCGTACCCCCTCTCCATACCCCCCAGTTCACCGACTAATAGCAGGGAAAGCCAGTAACTATACACGGGATTAGGTACCACTCTAATTCAATTTGCACGGGTCAGTGTAAGGATCGACACACCCGGGAGATCTTTCCCTCCAAAACACTGAGGGGCGAGCTACCAGTGCCCAGAACAGGGGCCCCTAACACACAGACCGCAAGCGGAATCCAGCCCTTCCCCTGCATCACACAGGCACTGAAAATCCCTTCTCTGCCTCATACTGCTTAAGAAATAATTATGAATTATGATACATATGACATGGCAGCGTATCTTTAGGTATTCGCAAAACTACCGAAGCACACTATGCAATAAATCGCCTTCTTTCGCTAGCTGCAGCTTCGCTGCCCTGGAGTGCATTCTCGCAGCCTTCACAGTCATTCCCTCTGCCAGCCTGTGCGGCGTCTCGCCAAGGGTGAACATGCAGGAGAAGCGGCAGCAGCCGGCACACGCACACGGGGCTACGTACCTTGTCGAACAGAGATTTCCATTGCTGAGACAGGAACGGAGCCGGAAAGGGAGAGAATTGAGTATGAGAAAAAAAGCCAATGCACCTCCTTGAGTAATTAAAAAGATGATGCCACATCTCAACAATAAGAATAGTAATTTGTATATCTTGCTATTTACTTTATTATTACTGGTTAGACCTTAGAAATTAGGTTAGTACCGTAGAAATGAAGTGTGATAATTAACATCAACTGTGGTGATTTCACTGATTTTTACACTGATGTCATACATATAATTACCTTCTGAGGTGTCACCCAATTCAGTAAATAATCATCTATTAACCCGAGGTGGACAATAAGAAACGATTAAAATTAATAAACGCTTGCGTTAAAAGTGACGGGGTGTTAATTGCAGGAATCGACCACACCTTAACAGCGCACTGGAAAGTTGAGACTATTCACCTGCGTTATGATCACACCCCTTTGCATCTGTGCAAAAAGAACGGCAATGAAACTCGGGAAATGTATCACACATCGGGCTACTTACGTCCTCCGGGGCCATGGGAAGGACATCGATACTCTCCAGTACTTCAATCTCATCTCCCTCGGCGTTCGCCGCCACTGCCGGAGAGGAGCTGACCTGGGTGTCCCGAGCCCCGCCGGGCATCCTCGGGCTGCCTCTGCTCCCCGGGAGGCTATCAGATTAAATCCTTCCGGATGATTTTTTCAGGATCGTGGGAGATGACTGCCATCATTCACTATCACAGGCAGCCGCCTGCATTTGCAGCCCCAGTGCAGGGATAAGTGTCTTGGTGCGACATCGCAAACGGTGCCTTGGCTTCGGAGCCAAACCGTGGGCTCCAAAAAAATGCGTCGTTTGAATAATCCGAAATCGGTTTTCTGAAATCCCGAAATAGACAGAAACGAGCAGTCTTAGCTCGGTCTGTGCAGTCTATATTGCCTCCGATGTTTAAAATACCGATTTGCTCATAGATGTCAAAAAGTTGTATGTCGAGACGCTGAATGCCGCTGAACTCGTGTCCCTTTCCCTGCCTAAGCTGAGCACAAGCGATCGTTTTATGTGGCTCTGCACCTGCACCCGTATTTCGCTCTGTCCGTGACACCAAGCAGCAAAACGACCATGACTGGGACAAGAGCGATGCTTTAATAAACCGGCGCCCGGAGACTTTCCCGATCAGCCCCTTGTTTGACTCACCTGCTGAAGAGACCGGCAGCTTTCAGTAAAACGTCATCTCGTCTCCCTCCCCTCCTTTTGATCCCATACCCTTAAACGCAGTCCAACGAGCAAGATATGGATGACACGAACGAAACAAAAGTTGAATTCCGTACTTGCGCGGCGAAAGGGTGAATTTGCATTAAAAACGCGCAAACTCATGTAGCCCCCAGTAAATGCATGGATATTATAGTAAAACGCTGATGCAATACGCAAACACACTGACTGGCAGACGGTAAGAAGTCCCAGCGCAAGAAAATAGCTTTTTGAGGGTGATAAATGAATGTATAAGGAGGTGCGTCAGCGTACCTCGCTGCTGTTTACCGCGACGCAGCTCGGCTCCCTGCCCGCTGCCACTGCGCGCCGGCAGCGTGGATCACAGACCGACTCCCCCGAACTGGCCCGCATCCAGGCAGCTCGCAGACACCTCGCCGGTGACGCTACAGCGGTATCATGTCAAGCAGCTCTCTGCTATCTTGCACATTGTATTCTTGTTCCTCCATAGTATGAACCCCACCTCCCCCGAACCCCCCACCACAAATAATCAGGAGTGGCATGGTGATATTGAACCCAAATCCTCCCCATTATTAATCTTTTTACGACGGGGGGTGGGGAGAGTTACACTATTGTACCAAGGACAGCTAGTGCTCATTTTTCCGAAAAGAATGAACATGTCCCATTTTTGCTGATAAATCGTGCATGGCTGGTGGGAGACACTTTTTACCACTCGGTACTCAGTACTCTATTCCGTAATGCACAGGGAAAATGGGTACAGCTCCCTAAACAGGCACATTTAGTACCCTTGCTCGGATATATACCTGTATCTTTTTCTTACTTCAGTGATACTTATAGTTTCAAGTTTTATCTCAAAATTCTAGACATGTTGAAGTATATTCGTATGCAGTTTCTGTGATTCGTTTCTGCACTGCACTTTGCATTGAAAAATGTAATAAAACAAATACGTTCAAGTAAAGCAGCGGGGGGGGGGGGGGGGGGGGCACTTAACTGTTTACATAGATGACTCAGACTTGGTTAGTGTTTTTTTCTGTCGTTTAAAAATGCAAAAGTTTATTGTGTGCTGTTATGGAAAGAAATAAAAGAGAAGCGGGAGAGAGCTCATGCCGCGAAACATCCCTTTTTTCTAACCTCTGCTAAAACTAACATTAAAAAAGCTACAATAAAGCTCAGCAGGTTTAAATCTGAGCCCCTACACCACCAGGGTCCCTCTGGACTGCTGTGTGTCACCCCTGAAAGGACACCACGGCCAGCGTCACCTTTGGGACAGCGTCACTACTGGGACAGCGCCCTCCCAGCCTCTCCACTGCTGTGGCTGCCTGGGTCTGAAACCGCCCCTCAGCCTGTCGACCTCAGTGTGGGACTCTGAATCTGGAGGGAAATACGAAAGGCTCTGCTGGGCCCAGCTTGACAGGTCGCGTCCCCGTCCCCCCCCTTGCAGCTTTAACCTACCACTACCTACTCAGCCGAGCACATCCCCAAATCACACGCTCTTAAGCCTCGTCATTTACTACGTAGCTACAGCACAGACATTTTTCTTCCATAAATTAAAACGATACTACACCATTTTATTGGAATACATTTGACATACAGTCCAATTAATTCTGAGAAAACCTTCACCTTTATTCTCGATACTGTGCCCATTAAAAGATTCCCATTACCATGGTAACAACTTGACCTTTTCAGGATATTTTTAACATTAGACCCTTTAGACACTGATAGTGTGTGCTTGGCCCAGCTGAAGCCGCCTACAGATTTTTGGCACTGATGTCTTATATGGCTCTTCACCTTGACCAAAGCTAACCAGGCTCCCAAGCCTAACCCAACCCCCCCCCGCACTGTTTCTGTTAAGCCGTAATGGATGATATGGCGGAGCTCTTCCGATCAATCTACCAAGACAGAGGAGAGCGCTAAGCCTGACAGTGCTTACCGCGCGTCAGAAGAGGTGTCTGTCTGCTCTTAAGTTTGTGCCCCTCCTCCCACTTCCACAGGCTCACCTGCCTCGAGAGAGGCTACGGTACAAAAGTAGGCTACATTTGTGCTTCGTAGTTAGAAATAAAGAAAACAGAAGATGCGCCATGAGTCAAAGAGAAACCTATCAATCCTCAGCTCACAAAGGGGGAGTGAAGCAGTTAACTTGCTAACCACTTTCATAATGTTCATGCCGTTGTTCACAGTTGCTGTCGTCAGCTTAGGTACAGTGAGCTCTGAGAAACCACAAGTGGAATAACCAGTGAAAAACAAACATCTGATAACAAAAATAATTTTTCTGTTTTAAAAAAAAAAAAAAGTAGGCTTGGCAGACAAAAAGGAGAGACTCTGAGAGTCTTCAGTATGCGACGGATTTGCGGGAGCTGTGGCAGAAAATGCCAGAATGTCGTAGAACCACCTATCTGCTAAATTTAGAGGAAAAAGGTTAATTAAACATGGGGCTGAAATTGTCACCTCACAAAGGAGAGGAGCAGATCAGGGTATGATCTTCAAGTCTTAGGTGAGATCTTTCACGTTGTGAATATTAACCTCTGCCCAGGTTCTTGAAGGTCAGTGTCTAATTATTGCTTCAAGGGGGGGGGGGGGATGATCATGAATTAAGGTTTCTTGCTTATTAACACCTTTTTAAAAAAAAATTCTCGCTAATGTGACAGTTGTCTTGCACAGAACCATACCAAGACAGCGTTGCTTAAATGCTGGTGGAGGTTGACAATGAATAAAGGAGTTTTACGGAGTTTTGGCTTGTTAAAGGAAGTGGAAAATTCCATGGACACGTGCTATCGGGAAGCTGCCTTTGCAAAATGCAGCTGCTTGTTTGGCGTCACGCTCAGAATGGAGGCGGAAAAAAGGCCTGAGCTCCTTTGTGGACGCCGCCCTCATGTGACCATTTGTGTTACTGCAGCCAAGTGAAAGTAACATGTGCTAACACTCTGGCAGATGGCATCAGTAGCTTTACTGAATGGGGAAGGACACGATGGAGGCAGCTGCTCTGCCCCTGAGCTGAACACTTATCCAAAGCGTTCCATTTTCATGTTTAACTCTGTGACTGAGAAGAACTGCTACATGATACTAAATATAACCCATGGCTGAGGTGATGGTTTTGAGGCCTTAGTGGGTGGGAGTGTCGCACACTGTCAATCAATGCCTGGTTTAACCCAGCGGAAACATTGATACAGGGTGATGATTGGCGGCGTGCAATAATCATACTCATCATGGTCTTCAAAGTCTTATTCCTCCCTTCCTTAGTAAATTTCAATGTCCTATTAAAGAATCTCCCAGAAGCACTTGCTCTATTGAGGGTCACAGTCATCCTGGAGTCGGTCCCAGGAACCAAGGCAGGGTCTGCTTTGTACAGGATGCCAGATCGCAGAGCCGTACGGACCTGAATGGTGTGTCTCTGGAGGACTGTGGCCACTGGGCGCAATTCTAGAAGTTTGCTATGCTGACACTGATATTCTCGGGCCATGGGCATCGTCAGGTCCAATCGGTCAGGGCTGTAGCCCCGAGTATTTTAGCCCCAATGCCAATCTCTCTTCAAAAAAAAAAAACGTTAAACCTCAGGTAATCTTGATTTAGCCCCTAATCTTTTCAATAACTAGAAACTCCCCTGTCCAGGGCCAATAATTTAATTGATAAAATGATCACAAACTATTTCAATTACAAGTCAAAT
The DNA here is from genome assembly GCF_048594095.1 of Paramormyrops kingsleyae. Classification (NCBI taxonomy): domain Eukaryota; kingdom Metazoa; phylum Chordata; class Actinopteri; order Osteoglossiformes; family Mormyridae; genus Paramormyrops; species Paramormyrops kingsleyae. The sequence goes on from NC_132801.1 coordinate 11,416,854, forward strand.
TTGTAAATTGTGCTGTTTTATAGGTGTGAATTAAGCAAATTATTTTTATATGGTGGGTCTATATTGATATAATGTGACAGCCTAATTAAGCATTATAAATTAAACTTGAAGGCTGCAGCTGCTATATTTTATTTGGGCAACGAACTGGAAACAATTCTGCCATCTTTCTCGCCACTGAGGACCTCAAAGTTTTGCAGACAATAGCAAAATCTGGGCAAAGTGGCTCAGCAAATGACTTTGCAGACCTAAAGTCCACACGTCTTGCATAACCAGGTACCCGGTGCAGGCTTGGCAGGGGAAGCCTGGAAGCTATTCCAGCCAGCACAGGCCACAAGGCAGAGGATGTGCTCACACACTGTGGGTCATTTAGGGACACGGATGAATTTTTGGACCTCGGGAGGAAACCCAGTGCAGACACAGAGGGAGAACATGCTTGGAGCCGAAACCACGACCCTGATGGTGAGAAGCTACGACGCCTCCCCCCGCCCCCGAGCCCCAGCAGTATCACTGGCCGGCCTCTTTCTGCATGTGATCACCTCGATTGCGGTACCAGACGCGGGGTCGGCGCGGAGCCGCAGCGAATCCCCGTCTTCACGGTGAGTCATCGGGCGCCTCTGCAGTTCCCATCATCCCGGCTCCTCGGAGACGCTCGTCGGGCCGTCTAGCGTCTGCCTGCTTTACTGGGGGCAGCAGAAGACATGAAGGGTGGCGGCTGACAGACGTGACGCCCGTCAGCAGAAATCCAGACATCGAGAGTGCAGACGGGACCGTTTCCTACTGCCTGCCGGCTGGATGTGAAACTCGACACCCCTGCAAAGGTCATGCAATATAGACAGAGCTGCAAGCCTGCTGAATAAACATACTGCAAAAATGAGCATTCTACCATTGTTGTTTTCTGCACATCATGTGTTTTTCCCCCCACACATTATTCTATACATGGATTTGTAAGCAAAACAGGCAAGAGCACTATCTTTTGGCAGGGATTTCAAAGCAGGAGATGATATTTATGATATTGCTCATGTGAGATACAGAACTGCCCTATTGCCCACAACCACGTCAGGAAAGGTCTTATATAAAAACTGAGTGGAATGAATAATTTTAGAAAAGGTGGGTGGCAAATCACATCGGTGTCATTTTTGTGACGTTCTGGTTGTCACACTCACATATTGTGCGTGATGATGGTCTAATGCGAAACTGTAAAGGCAACAAACAGTAATTATTCACCAAGCAACACACACATATATATTAGGTACCGGTATCTTTATGGGGGGTCTCTGCCTTCACTTCTATGGCCATAACCCTAATCTCAACTACGACAAATTGAACCCCAACCCATCCCTAATCGAAACCATAAGTAAACAAACAAAACAGAAGACTTCTGACGGGAAACTCCTAACATTTACATAGCTTTTGTACTGAGATGGGACCGCCCAATTCCCCCAAATTTCCAAGGGCCCTCAAAGTGATTATGGGAAGGTGAAAGGCAGTGGGGTCACTTTAAGAAGGAGCAGGCCCTGCTCTGTGCATGCAAGCAGAGGGACAGAGAGAGGGGGCCACCTTCATGGCAAGAGGCCCCCACCCCAGCGTGCTGTCCACCAGCACCGGGGGTTTCAGCGGTCTAGGGTATTGGCGGTGCGAGGGGGGGGGGGGTTATAAAAGGCGGCATTGTTTTTACTCGCTTCCAAGCACGCAGCCCGACAAAGCCAAGCCCTTCATTTCTCAGGAATATGCTAATACGCACCATTTTCCGCTTCGCCGAAGAGTTTGAGGTTTTTTTTCCCCAAGTGACGGGGGACAAAAAGAGCTTTTGACATGTGAATGGTCTGGGAAGCAGGGCCTCGGCACCATGGCTGCCACTGTACCCTAACGGACAGCCGAGATAGACCAACACCAGGGAGCACTTAAGCAGCACACTGAACCGCTCTGCTACCTGTTTACATCTCCACAGGTTGACGGTTTTAATTACCATTTTTAAATTTCTCAAGAGCATGCCAGCTAACATAAACATTCATCCATTGTTTCCCCTTAACCTGAGAACAGGGATGGCTGACAAAGCCAACTTATTTACCTCCTGAGAGCCGTTTTGAATCATGATGCTGGGGCCCAACTCATGGGCCCATTAGCGTCATGCACAATTTGGATGGTGCCCATGTAGGGCAGAAGGTGGGCATTATGTTGTGCTGGTGCGTCATGGGGCACACAACAGCTTAACCAGCAAGTCACCTGGGGGATCATGGCTTTTGGGAAGAATCGGGGGTGGGGGGCAAACACCACCGGACCAGGAATCTGGGGTTACCTGGGGTCAGCGACCATAGCCCCTGCATGCTGCAAAATGCCCTTTCATTATGGTGTCACTAGCATGCCAAGAGGCTAAGGAAACTTACAGTAAACATAATACTTCAAAAAGGTAAATAAAATTATGCATACCCTGCTCATGCTGACTATAAATATGGGACAAACACATGGCAGACATGCACAACGATTTTATAAACGGAAGATCTGAGTCACATGAAGGACATCTATTTTAATACAAGAATGAAATGTAAATGAAATATATTTGCATATTTCCACAGTTAAAATATAGCCAACCCTTAGAGTCATCTTCGTGACTGTTGTTCAGTTTCTGGGGAAAAAAAAAATACGGGTAGGTGGTCCGCCTTTAAAATGAACGAACAACTCCGGTCGTTAAAAATCACAGATGAACTTTAAATAAACCACAAGGCAGACAGTGTTTCCATACAATTATTTATTGTAAATGGTGTGAATGTCAGACACGGCCAGGTGACGAAGGCGATGTGTTCACTGGCGTACATTAGGTCTCCCCGAGGCCAGTCGTCAGTCTTTGACACAGTAACGTCAGAACGGAAACAAATCAGAAATGAGATCGGGGGGAAAAAACAAAGGAAACGGTGAAGCATGCAGACAGACGGATGAAATGCATCAGACAGACGCAGTCAGGCAGACCCAGTGGGAGACAGTGGTGCACTGGCCAGCTACAGGAGCAGCGGCAGGCCTGCACCAGCAAGCAGAGGCCTGGACAAGAGACGGCCAGCAGGGGCTGCGTTAATGTGTGAACAGGGCTTTACAGAAAGGCAAGGCCCAGTGGAAGACATGTGATCAGAAAGCTTGTAAATTATAATAATAATAATAATAATAATGTTAATTAAACAATAGTATTAATACTGAAGACCAAAAACATAACTGAGCTGTATCAGTGTCATGCAATGTAGATAAAGAAAATCAAATAAATTAAAAATTGACCCACAAACAAACACAGAAAAATGTGTTTGTGACGTGCTGCATCTCCCATTGTAGCTTATTAATAGCTATCATACTCTACAGCTATGCTCTTTAGCGGTGAATCTGCGGGGGCCACTGTCAGTATGCTCTATAAATATACACTATTTACAGGGTATACAGCATCGTCCGCATTTCAGAGCGGGCGCTCCTCCGCGGTGCAGGTATTTGTATGGCCTTTGATTCTGGTGTGAAGAGTAAAGAGGAACCAGGAGGCGTGTCTGAGGCCGAAGAGTCTTTAGGTCATCGCAGGTCCTTTAAGCAGAGAGGAGGGATGATCTCAGGCGAAAATAGATCCCAGAGAAACCAGAAGCAGCAGCTCAGTCTGCATTTCTCTCGCATATTTATTTAAATATAAAACAATCTATTCTCTGCTAATTCGTTTACATCAAAGGGGTCATAGGATTAGGATGGGAGGGGTCTTCCTTATTGGCAGGAAGGGAGTGGCCAAAGAGCGTCACATGCTCCCCCTGTGACCAATCACCGCTGCTTGAGGAGCACTCTGTACATGGCGAAGCCCAGCACTGCAAATACAGTGGCCCCGATGCTCGCCCTGAGCCAGAAGTTGGAGTTCTTCAGGTCAGCCTGGGTCACGTGTCTGTCCCGAGAAGAGAGGGGGGTGAAACAAAAATACGTCACTGACACGACATTTAGAGCAGGACAGGAACCAAACAAACAAACAAAAGAGTGTTAAGCACAGTGTGCCGCAGTTCAAACCAGTTACATCAAATAAACCAACTGGTCAAAACTGCCACCGTGCAAAGCCCCCCCCCCCCTCCCAAAGCAAACTGGCCACCTCGCTAGCTTACAAAACAAAACAGATGATACCCCCACAGAGTGCCACAGGAGCGAGACGGGCTCAAGCGCACGCAAGAGGCAAAGCAAAAAAAGCTTGCGGCCGACCGCACGAGCCGCAGGGAGCGTGGAGAGAGGTGACGGCTGCCTGCGGGGGGTGTTAGGGAGGGCACAGCGATCACTCAGCACAATCCCATGGGGAGACGGAACACGCAGTGTGGCGTTATCCAGGTGGGGAGGAGGGAGCGACGGACGGGATCACATATGCAGAATCCTATATGGATCGACGCCTGACGCACTATTAGTTTAACACAATAGACTGACAAGGGGAGGAACCCGAAGACCGCAAAAAGCTAATTCAGTGAGGTCTGCGTCTGCGTGGCGGGTCTGGGCCTTGCAGTTCTGGGGCAATTATGTATCCCAGTGCTGTAATCTCTTCTGGGGTGCACCAAGCCCCTACCAAAGCCAGCCTCTGATACTGCCATCAGCAGGTCAACAGATGGCCCCTCTCACAGGAGGCCTCTTTTGCATGGATGATGTCAAGCAGGGTAAGAATCTGATCTCATCATCATCGGCTAGTGGCAAAGCACCCTCCTTGAGGTTACAGTGCTGAACACTTAGGCCCCGTTGGCAGGTAAAATAGGATACTGAGCCTACAGCGCCCTCTGGTGTTGATTTAGGATACAGCATCAATTCTGAGGCTAGCCTAAGACAGGACACCTTAAAGCAGAGTTCCCCAAATCCGGTCCTGCATGGCCAGAATCTAACATGGTTTGCAGATTTCCCTGCTTAAACAGCTACTTAAGCTGGTAATTAGCTGATTAAGATGTGTTTGAGCAGGGAAATCTGCAAACTGTGTGGGATTCTGGTACTCCAGCACTGGAATTCAATAACCTAGCCTTAAAAAGGAAAAAAACTATTCTAAATAATAATAATAATGCAACAAATTATTCAACAAAAATTAATAAACATGCTGAGCACCAGAGAAAAAAAAAATCGACAAGCTTTGTTATTCTGTAACATTGTTAGTCTTTTGCCAAATAAATCATCTGCTCAGGTATTCAAATTCAAAATAACTTTATTTGTCCCCGAGCGTCATGGACATTAATAATAACAGAGAGGTCCCTGGTCCCTAAAGTACTAGTAACTTTAGTATCGTTCAAACGGCCAGCTTCTTCACACAGGCTTGCAAACCCCCTTCGGCGCCATCCGCCTCTAATGGCCGTCCAGACGCCGCCCAAGGCAGACCATCATTCAGCCACTGACCAAAATAAAAAGCTCTGAAGCAGCACATCGCTTTGAAAGCGCCCATAGCAGTTTTGCTTTCGACTGAGGCTTTAGCTGCGATACCCTGTCCTCTCTCGCTCAAAAACACCACCTGCCAGCTGTACCCAGCACATCCATCCCGCTCATGGCCGGCGGAGAAGGCTGCAGAAGTTCTATCCTAGGGGTGAAGTCTGGACAAGACCCAAGAAAAAATGAAGACAGGAGGAGGAGGGGGGGTCACAGCGCCCTACGAGAGCCTTAGATGCAGTGACAGCAGCAGGACCTCAACATGAATGCGGGACACCTCAGAGGGATCGGAGTCTGCCCAGGGCAAACGTGGAACTAACCCCCGAGGAGACGAGAGGGACAGCGCAGACGGGACTGGGGGACATGTGAGGAGCAGCAAGACAGCAGACAGACATGACGATGGACTTTTAGTTGTGTCGGCGAGGGGGTGGCACACAAAACGAAATAAAATACAATGCAACATAAAGAATGGGCTCTTTTGCATTTTTATGTGCGCATTTTAGTATCTGACAAAAAATGTTCAAACCATCAAGAGGATCTTGGGTGCTAGAATGTAAAGAGTACACAATTATATTTCAAAGAATTCAATTTTAGTATTTCAGACAACTCTGCAATGCCCAGATAATTTCAGGCAGTCAATTTAGTGAGTAATATTTCAATTCCTTTGCTGAATGATTTAAAGAATTTCATAAATTGGAAGAAAATTACATTGATAAATGCTTCAGAAGCTAAACACCCACAATGGAAGCACAGATCAGAAAATCGTTGAGGAAAACCAATTAATTCCTCCAGGCTAAACATCGTGGTTAATTTCACAGTGTTTTAATCACAAGCATCTTAAGCCTTGTGGGTTTGAACAATAGATGAGTTGAAACACCTAAACCGTGGAAACGTCATAGAGACAAAGCATCTACTGGTCATAGAAATGAATAAACACCAGATGTCAGACACGGGTCTGTTTTTCAATGAAAGCTGCAACTTTATGAGGTTTCCAAGGTTCTCAGAATTGAAGTTAGCTAGATAGAGGCATAACCACAATGAAGGGCAACAAGGTGACCCCCCCCCAGCCCTCAAAAGGGAGGCGGCACTGGTGTACATTTCCACACTGCATATGCACCAAGTGACTACACTGTGAACAAAGAACAAAACAAATAAGCCACTCATGCAGTAAATATCAGAGACAGAGAGAGACACGGCTTTGTCGCAGCATCTCGACATGAGCTGTGCGCTCGTAGCTGGAAGCAATGCTCATCCCTGAAGGCTTCACGAGAGAGGAGGCTCATCTCACAGAGGACTTCATGTTGGGGACCATCAGGCGATGGCCGAGGGCCACAGGGAGATGTAGCAGAAGGCTCTGGGGCCCCATGTGAAAAATGAGCATTAGCGTCCAGCCAGAACCGCTACCAGCCACTACCTGTGAAAAATCACTGCTCAGGGTATCATGAAAGAGGGAATGAGCTGCCAACAGTGGATTTCGGTATATGTTTATGGAAAAACAATGTGGAATAAATGACTAAATAAGTTATATACATAAATGAACGCTCACACATATGTAATTTTTTACAGACAAATTCCATACACATTTCTGTGTTAGACTATTAAAAAACATGCACCCACAAAAAGCAACAATGCCTGCAAGTGAGACATTTCACAGGAAAGGAGCATGTTGGATTTTAAATTTGTCGTGTTTTTCAGAATCGAATAAAATTAAGAGGTCTGGAATCCTGTTCAGGGTCTGTGAATATGCAGTGGAAAAATGAGGGGATGACAGACCACACGCAGTGAATGAAAGAAGCATGACACGAGGCACAGAGATGTTGCTAAAGCCCTCCTCTATGGGGGGGAGGGGGGGGGGAATATGGGACAGCGCCCCCTGGTGCTGGAAGGAAATAAGGACCTGTTGAGTAGAGCAGTGTAGAGTTTGGTCTTTACAGACTGCAGCAACTCTGAGTTGAGGAGGTTCTGACAGATGCAAAAGGTGCACCTGTTGCAGGTGCACATGCAGCGTAACCGGGCGTGGCTGCGGAGACACACATACAGAGGAAGAGCAGGTCAGGACCGGCACACAGGAAGTTCGCAGCACAGCACCACCCTTCAAAAACAGTCCCCCCACCCCCCCCACCATCACTTGACCGATAAGCACCATGGGGTATACAGATAGAAACTAGAGAGCTCAGCCACTGCTAGTTAAGCTCAGTAACCCCACTCACTACCCACAAATGGTAAACACGTGCGTGTTAATTCCCACTGACCACAGTCCTATAAACACCCTCCCGTGTCGATGCAGGATTAAATGGCACAGCAGTTCCTTGATAATTTTTCACCTACCTGCCAAGCCCACATGTCAAACGAAACATAAAACATCAGCTTGAGAGAAACGGGGGCACTGCAAGCATCCTGAGCCCAGAGAGTGAACAAAGGCAAGAGCGAAGCGGAGTTCAAGAAGCAAAACAAAAATGGAGGAGGGGGCCGGTGATTTAAAAAGGGCTCTCTGTCACACAAGCATATTACTGTAGCTCAGAACTCCTTCATATATTGACCATTTATGGAAGTAACAAAATGAGCATCCCAGTCTGATCTCCTGATTATCTGGAGGCACAAAGCAATAGGAATGATTGAAACCATATATCCCACAATCCTCTCCCAGCTAAGAACCAATTAAACACTCCTAAAACAACTCCTGCAGATGAAGGATGTTTTTGCCCAGAATTTTTCTTCCAATCAGGAATTCAGTTAATCACACTATTGCTGGATTGGTCTGGGCTGGGGGTCTATATGACAGGCTTTCAGGGGGCCCAAAATCTCTAGCAACTGCCCTCCCCTGTTCTGCCTACAGCTCTGTAGACATCCAGCGTACGGCTGATACCACCGCTGAGCGATGAAAGAGAATCACAGCAGTCTGACCTTCTCAGGCAGATTGTGAGCCTGTCACAGAGAGAAGGACTTTATCATCTATTTTTAGTCGTCCTTCAAAATTTCTAACGTAATTCCTTTTTCCCTTTTACAAAAAACAGGCAATATGTGAAAAAAAATCAGCACATCAAGCAGCAGCATAAACAGTTCTCCCTATTTTTAGGCAGCATTCCCTCAGCCTAAGCAAATAAGCAACTTTCACTATTTATGTTGGATTTGCATTGCAGATGTGCAGCTTTTCCAAATGAGCAAATTCGTATGACAAGGGGGAATAGACTTTGTAAATTAAAATCACACACATGCCTGGCTTCTGTGTGGGACACAATCAGGCCAAACTGTCACAGCCGCATGCGTCGGTTCAAAGCCAGCCCAACTCCGACCAGTGAGATGGCCGACTGGAAAGCTGAAATGAATCAGCCTTGCAATTTATGTATTTCAAACGACATTTATAGCTTTCATATGCTTACCCACACAAGAATTGTGAAGATACTGATAGAGTAAATATACAGTCAGTCCCATGACAATGGCATGTTCATTAAAATCGTGTGCTGTGTGTGTGTGTGTGTGTGTGTGTGTGTGTGTGTGTGTGTGTGTGTGTGTGTGTGTGTGTGTGTGTCTCTCTCTCTCTCTCTCTCTCTCTCTCTCGTGGGCGAAACAGGGTTAGGACAATGAGACTCCAAAACTTAGCAACTTACAGCAACAAATTGTTTTAAATAAAACCAGTCACCTAAATTTTAATATATGGATTTTAAATAAGAAATAATAATACATATTAATTTATTATATCGTAAACATCTCCTATAGGTCTTATGAGTCTCACGAGAATTGAGCAGCAACCGCTTCAACCAAACGTGCCCAACTCACTCACTTGTCGATTGCTGAGAGTTTAGACTAGTGAGCTACAGCTGCTATGTGGCTGGACCTGCACACAGCACAAATATAACGGATTACAGTGTGCAGAGGGGCACACGGCAACGTGGCTGCAGACTGTCTACAAAAAGCAAATTAAGTGAATTTTAAAAAGGTCGCTGTGTGTTTTTATTTAATACTTTGTCAAATATTTTTAGATTTTTAGAATACAAGACCCTGACCTGTGCAATGCATGTATGTACAAAAAAAGTTTGATTCTTTTCATTCACGAATTGGACATCACCATTGTTCACTTGGATGGCTTTTTTTTGCAGGAAGAAGTGTTTCTCTCTAAAACCACATACCATTGTAATTCGCAAAGTGCTTTTCTCTCCGGCTGTACACTGCACAAATATAAATGCAATTCTGAGTAGTATTAGACTTGGGTCCTAATATATCAACTGTGTTGGAAGATATTCCCGGTTTGATATCGCGCATTGTAGCAGGACTGACTGTATTTAGATTTCCTAATATTGGTCTACTATACACATTTGCATGTGCATATATAAAATGAGATTAAATTATAAAACATATTTAACCTGCCATTTATATGTAAAGTAGTAGTTTCTATGTCAGGCCCAGAATGAGTGGGTAACACATGGCTGATGATAATCTGAGCCTCACCCACCGACCTCCATATTACAAAGAAGAGACATACCTTAGAGCCAAAGATGATCCTACTCTACCCAACATACAAAGAGCCACCCCTACACACCTAACATACCAAGGAGCCAGAAGGAGGACTCAAGATGCACCACAATACTGCAGAAAGGTCACTAATGGTGAGACACAATAGATAGGGGGCAAACAAACAGACTAGCAGACAGATAAGCAAATGCAAAGATGGGGGGGTGAGAAAACCACTAGAGCCATGAAGGGGTTCTGGGAGGATTCAGGGGCTGGAGGGTCGCTGAAGGCAAAGAGGTCCGCAGGCCAGAACTCACGGGTACATAGCCATGGTGGTCAGTTTGGTGAAGACGTCCTTGCTGGGGGCTTCGGCCGTGTTGCATGTGAAGGCCTGCGGCGATGGGATCTTGTGCCTCTTGCAGAACTCCAGCGGCGGCACGCTGTAGTACTGCTTGGCCTCATGCAGGTCCGACTTGGCTGCGACGACCATGCACGGCGTCCTGCTGTCCATGAAGTACTTCTACAGGAGGCAGGAGGAGATGGTTCACCACGGGAGCACTCAGAAAGCTGCCCCAACTCACCAGATCATCAATGGTCTAGTGCCTCTATTGCACACAACATGTACTTTAGTTTTGTTACTCAGGAGCAGGTCCCTTAATCCAAAGAAACTTCTGTAATTTACAAATGTTAATTTACTCGTTGGTACAGACGGAAGAAATCAGGATCGTATAAGTGGTATCAGCATCACAAAGTAACTAACTTCAGTTGGGTTTATCATGAGTTTGGGTGTTACACCATTATCAGCTTTGGTGGAGACGGCCGTCACACTAGGAAAACACAACACACTACCTGTGTGACTGCAGCGTGTACAAAACCACCAACCCAGCCCAACCCGACAGAAAATGGCCAGGCTAAAGACCAACATTAAGTAGGGCTGAAAATGTACCTTGAAGATCTTAGCGCAGTATTCAAAGGAGTTGGGGTTGCTGACGTCATAGACCATGCAGACAACATCACAGGCGAGTTCGGCGTCCGAGAGGAACTCCGAGTTTGGGATGACCTCATGAAGCTGCAGGAGCACATGAAAAAAGGAAATAACCGCAAATAATCCTCCGTTAAAGGACAGCTACATCCAAGGTCAAGAAAAAAATAATTAAATAAAGAAAAATGACAAAATTATAGAAGAACCTTAAATTAAATGAACATCTTCACAGAAATTCTGCTTAGACCAGTACCTGCTCCTGCCCCTAAAGTGACACATGAACACACTTAGACCATCTCACCAGCAAGTATTTCTCCTGTCCATAGACGTATGTAGTGCTAATGGCATAATAGGACCTGTGATCTTCTCGTATCGTCTTCTGCCGCTGGATAAGAGAGGAAAACAATCCCACACTTTAACAGGAAAACAACAAATGAATAGACAACAGGCAGCTTCATACTAAATGTGTGGGAGAAGTACTTGCTTCACCAGCTTTCCTAAAAAACTCCAAGCCTCTCGCTACTGTGTCTTGACCTACAGCAGGCCAGAGCTGCAGGAGACGTACCAGGAGGTTCCTGCCAAGGAAGGCCTGGAGGAAGCCGCTCTTCCCACTGTCGGTGGCGCCGAAGACATTGCAGTGGAAGACGTTGCGTTGCGTCTGCTTCTTCTGCAGGTCTATCTTCTTGTCGCGCGTAACTGTGTTCGCACACAGGGGGGCGACATTGGACGCGCTGTTCGGTTAAATGCCACAGACATACCTAAAGCGGCTCTTAGATTTCACACCAGCATGCCTCAGGACGCTCCAAACACCCATAAATATTAAACAGGGAATCTGATCTTCCTCAGGTGACTCTCAGTCAGCCAGATTCGCCTCCGTAGAGGAAGGTGACATTGTGTCTGTTTAGAAGTTAATTTATGTCCCAAAGGGTTTCTGTACCCCATCTCTGCCATTGCCACCTCTCTGAAGTCTAAATTTAGTTTATATTGAACAATCCACCATAGAGCACAAAAAAACCTCAGAAAGCTGTTTTTGTAAAGCTACTTTGGTTCTTAAGGCACTAACTGGCAAATTTATAAATAATGACAGCCTTTGAATATAACGGAAGATACTGACAGGTAACCCAGCAGAAAAATGCAGGAAGACAGAAGCATTTAAAAAGACAGGGATACGAAAACTCATTTCTCTCGTCACCATGACAACACAGCCCCCTCCCCACCTGTGATGGCAGCTGCCTGGGATTCCTGCTCACAGATGATGGAGAAACCCAAGTAACCCAGGTACTCCAGGCAGCGCTGCACGTCTAGGTACGTCGTCAGCCTGAGGAGGAGAGCGGAAGACAAAGCGGCTGCTGCATCAAGCCCTTAGCGGCTCTGGCATGAAGAAGCACCACCTCAGGGAACATGATGTTCTGAACATCTCCCCTGCGGGTGGCTGCTGGAGTCATACTCACGTCCACTGCGACAGGTAGCCCTGGTAGGTGATCCAGCCCTGCTCGTTCGTACACACTGTCGTGTTGACGTCTGGCCCCCACGGCATATAGGGGAAGACTTTGAAAAGGTCCTTCAGCTCCTCTGGGGACAGGGCACAGTCCCTGTCCTGGGATAGAAAGCACAGAGCCAGAAGAACAGAAATCAGGTTTTCCAATGTGGCACCTTGAAGGCTAGAGAAGTGCAGACACTGGCTTGGGATCTTTGCGACCGGGATCAATGGTAGTGATCTGGCTGAGAGTAAGGCTGAGAGTAAGGCTGAGAGTAAGGCTGAGAGCAAGGCTGAGGGTAAGGCTGAGAGTAAGGCTGAGGGTAAGGCTGAGGGTAAGGCTGGGAGTAAGGCTGGGAGTAAGGTTGAGGGTAAGGCTGGGAGTAAGGCTGAGGGTAAGGTTGGGAGTAAGGCTGAGGGTAAGGCTGAGGGTAAGGCTGAGAGTAAGGCTGAGAGTAACCTGAGGGGTCAAAAAACAAGCATGGCAGTTAGACATGAATAAATAAACAGCTGGGTATCAAACAATTAATGGAACAAGACTGTGTTCTTGAAGGAGTAAGGTTGAGAGTAAGCCTGAGGGTAAGGCTGAAAGTAAGGCTGGGAGTAAGGCTGAGGGTAAGGCTGAGGGTAAGGCTGAGAGGCTAATTAGACTAACAGTGAATTTCATTATGTTAAATAATGTCGTGCAAGTCAATTTGAATATTTAGGTTATTTAAATGTGTTTATTGTGCTTATGTGATTATTAGGAATCTAATGACTCATTGAGACAATCTATATATAATAAAATCACTGCCAGCCCAGTCAGCAAACATACATCCACCAATAACTGATGTAACAGACGACCCCTCTCACCCTGAACACACCTTAGGAGAATTTAGTGCTAGATTCCTTCCATAAACTGCACTCAGAAAAAATCCTAATGATAAAGCTGAATTACACCTATATTTTATGCTAACTCTGGCCAACAGTTTCAGAAGAGCTGCTGATAAAAAAAACTAAGTATATTTAATTCTAATGTCTTTGCTGATTTTTGTCTAGTGATTACAAAAATAAAGTAATATACATTTCCAAGTCAAAGGTAAGGTAAGAGGACTTAATCCTCTGAGTACAAGTAAGACGACAGGTATGTGGGCATACAGACCAAAAGGCAGACATTGTCACCTTGTCATGTTTGTCAAAGACACTCTGGAGGAAAAGGTAGGCATTGTGGTTGAGCTCAGTAGTACAATCCAGGGGTATTTTTAACCTGAGGGGTCAAAAAACAAGCATGGCAGTTAGACATGAATAAATAAACAGCTGGGTATCAACCAATTAATGGAACAAGACTGTGTTCTTGAAGGACACCTGCAAGCACCATGTCATTACAGCCACCTCCACCCAAAGGGCCAGACTACACTCTCTGAGCATGGTTACGCCTCACAAGCCCTAAGATGGTAAATCACGTTGCACAGAAAAGACGAGAAGATGATGAAGTCTAATCATCAGCACTCAAACCGTCCTTGCAGCATCGGTTGGGCTTGGCGTGTAAGACCAGAGAGCGAACGCCAGTGTTTGCATCAGCCGAAAGACTCACGGGGGGAATAGATAGTCCTGGGTGAGCTCCAGATCATCGTCGTAGCCAAATCGGCGCAAAACCGTCCAGGTCGTCTCGTGTCTGCCCCTCTGGATAAAGAGTGTGTGAAGAAACAGGAAGCCTGCAGGGAAACACACCATCGCGATGGCGACTAAGTGGAACCCAAGACAAACGTCCATCCAATCACATGTATCTACATCCCCAAACGGAGAACAATATGAATTTGTCCAGCCATCAGTGGAGCTGCATTCTAATGTAAATATCCTGATGAAGAACTGAAAGGCATAGAGGAAGGGCTGGTCTCTGTGAGGAGTCACCTTTCAGCGTGAGGCCATTATCACGCACTCCGTCCGCCATGTTCTTCCTCACCACATTCTTCACGTCCTCCAGCGCTTGCGGCGCCAAGGGTGTGTTGAAACACGTCCTCTGCGAAACACACAATGACTCCCAGCTGACCAGCACACCACAGGACCCCGCCCTACACCGCGATAACGCCTGAACATCTACAGTAGTTCTGCCCAAAAGAACATAATTAGAAAAAAGGCTACGTTCACACTGCCAGCCGCATCGTTCAATTCCGATTTTTTGCTCAGATCGGATTTGTCTATCTTGACGGTTCACATTCATAACTACAAGTGACCTGTATCTGACTGTAATGTGAACACATCGGTCCTCCGAAACGTCACGCATGCACACATTGATACGTTTTGACACGGGTAAAAAGCTGGTCGTAAAATTGGCACGTTGTGCGGCCATGACCGCTGCGCTGATTCCAGTCTTTTGCCTCCTTAAACTTTGACTTCAGGCTCTTTATTTTTCGTTGGCATTGTAGCCACGTTCGTGTCCGCGCTGTGCCATTTCTTTGGCAATTATTTAAAATACTACTCTATTACGATAGGTTCCTTCCAGTTTAGCTTGAACAGATTCATTTCCCCAAATATCAATTAAATCCCCACCTTCTCCATCCTTCCACTGACTGTTATTGCAGCTCTCCTCCATTTTTACCTTCCTGCGCTGCCGGTGCAGGCTGATGATGTCAGCGCATGCATATAAGCAAAAAGCCACATGAATTGCGATCTGAGCGTTCACATTCAGGTCGCATGGCCGCAAATCGGATACGTATCCGATTTAGCACCACATATGAAAGTGGCACAAACCCGATTTGAAAAGATCAGATTTGCGTGTCCACACAGCCCTGAAAAGATCCGATCTGTGTCACATTAAGGCAAAAAATCCAATTTGAGCCACTTCAGCATGGCAGTGTGAACGTAGGCTAAGTGATCTGATCTGAAACGGGAGATGTTTTTCTCTGCATTAAATGACCAATATTTTGCATTAATTCTGCACACAGCAACTAAACTAAAGCTTTTTAAAACAAAAACTGTTGAAGGAATTACACATAATCACTGACGTGAATTTAAATGACATGCGATTCATATTGACCAGGCGAATTTACAATAATTTACAGGTGTACAAATAACTGAAAATTATTTAATGCACTGAGGATTGATTGTTAATTTAGTTATATCATTCTGACTTCCTAGTCAAAAAAAGTTGCCTTACCTGGAAAAAATTAAGCTCATTATCGTTGAGGATGCCATCATTGTCCAGATCAGACACTTTGAAGATGCGTGTTAGGGCTTTGACACAAGACGGCTTAATCTGCCAAAAACAAATGTGTTCAGCTACCATGGTCACACACAACAGGACTTTAAATTATGCAAACATAATTAATTATAATAAAAAATTATAATAAAAAGTAAAAAAGCCATGTGGAATTACAGAAACTGTGATTGCTAAAGCCTGTTAGAAAGACACCATAATTACTGAATCAAGAGTCTACAATTGGCTGAGACTATGCATACATAGCAATGCAAAAACAGTCAATGTAAATTAGAGGAATGAGCAGGAGATTTCAGGATTATGTCTGTCACTGCGACACTGGCAATGTGCACACCTCCTTCTCCTCTGGACAGTAAAGCGGCCCTGTTGGGTGTAGAACGGCCTTCTGGGCATAGTAGAAAAGCTCCGAGATGTTCTTCAGGTTCTTTGCAGAGCACTACAAACAGAGATAGGCATTACTCTGCAAGCAAACACAGAGTAACTAATAACGAAGTTGTTCGGGGCAAAACAACAGGTAATGTGTCATGGATCTCCCTTTCTGCCTTTCAGAAACACCCGCAGCTAATCATCCCCACTGACAATGCATGAGTGTGTCTGCCTGGGATTGTGGTATTAATGCGATTCTATTAAATGTCCCTGAAGCTGTGACTCGAAAGTGAGCAGTGACTGTGCTAGTGCCACTGACCGCACACACACACCCAAACATACACAGCGCCCCCCCCCCCCCCCCCCCCACCCCCACCCCCCACCAAAGATACACAAACACGCCCACCTCCACGCACGTCTCGATCTCGCTGTACTGGTTCATGATGGGCAGGATGGTCTCCATGCTGCTGTGCTCCACCAGATCTGACTTGTTCCCCACCAGGATCAGGGGCACCCTGTCTCCAGACACACAGAGCTGCTGCATGAAAACATCTGAAGTGGTATCTCACAACACAGATCCTCCACGGCTTACTCTTTCAGTCAGCCCATAAGAAAATGACACCACAAATCTTCCAGAAGAGCTCTAAAGTCTCTTCCATCTATCCATCCTTTTTCTATAACCACTTTGAATGCAAGCTTGCAGTCGGCCTGGAGAAACACAGGGTACAAAACAGTGGACAGTCCAGTCCAACACTAAGGAGTCTGTTCTCGATATTATTAAAGTAACCACAAAGTCACGACTAATGGAACTTTGCGCCAACACAAGATGTTTATGACCTCATAAATTCAAGCACGGCATCAACTGAGAGATATAAACAGCTCCAGTATTTCCTTCCCTAAGGCTGCCAGTCTCCATACCTTCACCCTGGCCTCACTACTGAACTTATCAATTTCATTTGTTTAAAGAGCCCTTCCCAGCATAGCTGAATCATAGCACTTTACCCACACATATAAAAACACACTGGCGAACAGCTTTGCATGTTGACATGTACAGTACGCACACATTAGTCCTGCCTTTGACATCCTGTCTAGGTTAAGGTATCCATGATAGCAGTCACGTAGCACCAACCCCCACCCCCGACCACAATCTCCTCTTACAGACGTCCCATGCAGCCCTTAAAGGGGACAAGGCCCTAAACCCAGGACCCTCACAGTGTCCATGTGACGATCTCAGCGCCACACACCTGCTATCCTTGTCTGTCCTGTCATTTATGAGGGGAATCCAATGGCTTGTCACCTGCAGGAATGCAAACGTAAAACAACATCAGCAGAGATATTCAGGCTGAAGCAAACAGCAGACAATCTTTACCTCAGGTGTAGAGCCAGGACTATATCACTGTAACACAGGTCTGCAACCAAAAAACTGCATAGGAATTTTTGACTGTTTCTTATAGATTTTTACTCACTGAAACCGGGAAAAAATATTTTTAAAATTCCATCTTGTCAGGTTCTCTTTCAAAACTAATGTTTTTAGTTTAATTAAGCGTAACATTTCCCTTTTTAAACTGAAATCTGGTATCCTATTCTTGAGTCAAACAACCATATCCAATAATGATTCCTTACATTAATTTAATATTTCTAAGAGCGAGACTCAAGAGAAATACAAATAGAAAATGCGAGGAATTGAGGGGCTCAGTGGGGGGGGGGGTAAGGTGGGACTCTTAAGGATGTAGTGCACAGGTTTTTGGGGGATACTAAACACCGTCTCTACAAAACCATGGTACAATGCATGTTGGCTGCGTATGAAGCTCAAGGATGCAAGATGAGCTTAAAAGTTAATTTCCTACACTCCCATATTGACTGTTTTCCCGAAAACTTAGGAGCCTATAGTGAAGAGCAGGGTGAAAGATTTCACCAGGATGTTCGTGAAATCGAGAGACGATGCCAAGGAAGATGGGACGTCAACATGCTAGCTGACTACTGTTGGATGCTCAGGCAGAAAACAGAAGATGGAAAGCGAAAGCGTGTTCGGAGGAGCATCAAAGAAAAGAAGAAAAGGTTTCACAGACAAAAAGAGTAAACATGTAGTGTTAAATGTCATGAAGGAATAGTTCTTTGTTTCTTTTTTTCCAATTATAAGAAAAATTATGCATAGTTAATTGTAATAAAATATCGTTTTTTTTTCATCGCTGTTGTGCTTTTTTAATGTAAACTCCTCATGTTTTGCAAAAAACTGTACGTGATGGAGGGAAATGGAGGTCATTTTTGGATTCAGCACCCTAAAAAACATCAAATTTACCAAAAATATCCCATGCAGCTGAAAAAAAATTTTTTTTGCAGACCTGTGTAATTAAAGACTACAGAGAATCTACTGTCAACCAAGGACTTTCCAGAAGTGCTACACCTACCTTCTCTATAGATTTCTTGTTGTTGACAGAATACACTATGCAAATTACATTAGCCTGCAATAAAAACAGACTGTCAGCATCATCCATGTAAACATACACTGGTCATGCATGCTAAGGGAATTATGTGTTATTGGTCATGCTATTTTCTTTAACTTCATTCTTCATTCAACTGCTAGCTAAGCTGGTAACAATTGAAATGTAGCACTAATTAGTGTTGGAATGTGCACCAGGTGGCTCTTGATCTCATATGCTGATCTAGGCAAGGCCATTAGACAAAAGGATAATCACACCTGAAGCCACAAGTGGTAGTCATGGCAACAACCTTACCTTTGATATCTCCTGAAACAACTGTTCATCGGACTGTTCTGCCTCTGCAGAGGATAAATCAGTTTTAAATGGCTGCTACTTTACTGGCACTATTTTCATGCTGTTAATTCAGGGTTAAAAGCGTGGACAGCAGCTGACGGTACCTGAGTAGTCTACTATGTGAGTGGGCACTCTCTCCGGGGTGACATCAGCAGGAATGGTAATCTCTTCTGCACGTAGTGGAACCTGTTCAACAGAAACCAAGGCGAATAAGGCACAGCCAGGGAGATCTGCACTCCGCCTATAAGACGCAATAAAGTGCAACAGCAAAGCTGCATGGAGAAATGATTACAGCACGAGTTAATATAGAGGTTTCCGCTACAGTGAGTTCATTCAGATCTGCCAGCCCGCAACCACAGAACGTGGCGGTATCTTGTGCATTCTGGAAATGAATCTTGTGTAAACAGGAAATGAGCATTAAGACAAGAAAAACTAGCTGGACATTTGAGACCTCCGAGCAAAATTACCGCTACCCATTTTTAAAAATTATATTAAATTCACATTTAATTCTGTGTTTTTTTTCCTGCAAAAAAAAAAATGTGTCTAATAGGGTATTGGCCCTTTGGGAAAATGTAATGATTGTGCCTGTCAATTCCCAATAACCAAAAACCTGCAATAATACAACTGCAGATTGCTGTTAATACAAAAGACGTTGAGTGATGATATTATGCCAAATAAGTTGTCAGTGGGCAGCACTGTGGCCTCACTTGTACAGTCGGCGATTGGCCGCCATGTTTGCAGGGACCAAAAACATGCAGTGAGATGAACTGGTGTCTCAGTGACCTTTACATGTATGTAAGTTTGCATACTGAGATGGACTGACATCCCATCCATGGTGCCACCTGCCTGCTTCCCTACGCTGGTCCAACCCATGACACTGTACTGAAAAATCAGCTGGAAGACAGATGGCAAAAATAATAATAATAATACTAATACTGCTACTAGTAGTAGTAATGATAGTTATAATAATCATCATCTACAACAGTATAGGAAAGAGTTTGATATTGGGGGGATAAAACTTAATTTAAATGCAAATGTCAATTTATTGAAGGGAATTAATGAAGCCAAATTAAATATGGGGGGGTACACATCCTACCCCATCCCCTGTGGTTCCTAAGCCCCCGATGATGATGATAATGATAATAATAATAATAATACCAAAGGTTGAGTCTTCATACCTCATCTGGGAATTCCTCGCTCACCAATGACATGATCAAGGAAGTCTTCCCCACTTTGGCTGTTAAAACAGAATGAGTCCAGCTTAAATCACAGGCACTGCACTGTTGAACAGCTACAGCTGTACCTTTGAAGCTGCCCAGGACACAGGGACACTCGCAGCGGCCTCCTGGCACGACGCATCAATAAACTGGAAAAGCAGCTGCACACCTGCAGGAGCAGTGGGACAGCTGGTGTATGCAGTCACCCACTCGGCCTGTCATATGGCCATCGAGCAGATCCAGTGCAGGAGAATAGCTGCAGCCCACAAGAGGGATTTAACATGAAACCTTCCTCAAAATGGCTTCCAAAGTTGTGTCTGACAATAAATATGACTGTCTCACAATTAATTCTACATCTATTTACTTAGCATATGCTCTTATATCCAGAGTGACGCAAAACTGAAAAAGTGGGGTGAGTCAGTCCCCGGAGAAATTGGGGTTAAGGGCCTCGCTAAATACCACTGATATAATTAAAAATTAGAAGTTTATTAAAGCCTAAAAATAAGTTCGGTTTTTGATATCTATATCAAGAAAATGCTAATTAAAACCCTGGCTTAGCCATAGGAGCAAAATGTTGACTGAAGTAATCATACACTGATTTTGCTTCATGTAAGCATGCAACATCTGACTACAGCACTGTAGGGCCAATTTATTATTTTTTTCAGCAGAAAGAAATATGTAGGCCACTATGCACTGGCACCAAAGCACTGAAGACAAAAATAGTTCCAGCTTCACCAACTGTGAGACAAGAAAATCTCAATGTGAAAAAACATAGGCGGTATCCACAAGTATGATTACATTTCAAATGTTTAACTGCACCCACCAGATGATAACCGCAAACACTGGCAGGTCACGGTAATCGGCTAATACTCTAATACAGTTTCATCTGAGTTTAAAAACTATGATTATTCAACTCATTTTCATCCAAGTAACGATTATTGTTTTTCGTGTAATATGATGACTAAATGCACAAAGTCACTTGGAAGGTTAACTAGTTAAACTCATCCAAAATGCACGTCAGAATTTCTATGTGATGATTGATCGTTTCACCCCCACTCATTGCACCCAGCATAGCAGACATATTTGTCCAGACTCGAAACATGTAGCAACTTACACAGCAGTTTAACACTGAAACGTACTGTTAATCTAACAGTTTTGTAAAACACAGGCGATTCGCTGTGGTACGGCAGTCATTTAGGACTAGTGACCCGTAGAGATGTAATTACCCAAGGAAACTACTTTATGGTACCTTTCATAGCCAGCTAACTTGCTAATTAAAAGGTTAATATGTTTAACATTGTACTGGCCAGCAAATAACGTGATCCGCACGAATCTGCTAAATTACTAGGCTGACTCTAATAAATAATGTATCTCACTGCTAGGCTTAGATGCAGCTAACGTCCAGGGACATTCGGCTAGCAGGTTAGCATGATACATGATCAGCATCACACAGCGAGTGTGTTCACTGATTAGCTAAGACATTTTCCAGAAACTTCATGCTACAATATTAACTTACGTTCTCCCACAAGTAATATCCTGACGTCCTTCCTCATTGTCCCCGGGTAGGTATTATATGCAGATTAAAAAGCCCAAGTCCGTTTACTCAATGTCATCTAGGACTGTCATGCGGTGCAGGGGTTTAGCCCAGCTAGTATTTAGCCGGCTAAAAAAAAAACTAAGGCGTGCGGAGGTCACTTCCTCTACACGGCGACAGTAAAGTGTTGGCGCCTTTTACGGTTGTTTTATTTTTGTAATAAAAACTTATCATAATAATATGCCGATTTTACGACTTATAGAGTTACCTATTACAATGCTAATTCAGGTATACATTACACTAAGCGCTCTTGGCGGCGACATGGGTTACAGCGTGTAAGGTTGTCATGTTTTGACATCAGGCGGTACCTCCCCGCTTGGCGATACGCGCTCGCGCCTCCTCCCACTGACCCCACGTGCATGGAAGGGAAACGCGAAGGGACAAACTTTTCCAAGCCATACGGAGTGCGCGAAACAGCCAGTGTGAAACTGGGTGTTGTAGGCTGGAGATGTAGCCAGAAACCCAGATGAACGAAATCAACATAGGCCTATATTGATTATAATTTAGTTGTGAAATAAACAGGCGACGACATTCCAGGCTTTGGAGCTTTCTTTTGAGTTGTTTAGGCTATACATATCTTTGGACTGTGGGAGGAGAAAACCCGCGTTACCCGGTGAGAACATTTTAACTCTACATAAATTATTAGAAATCCAATTAACGGTACAGTTTATTGAATTAAAAACACGAGATTAAAAACAACCTACTGAATTGTTTGACTAAATGCAAAAAATCACTATTGTTCCCTTCTTTCATTTCCTGTTTTCCCTGAAATAACCAAATTATCTCTGTCGCCCTCAAACTTCTTGCGTTACGTGTTTTGTAGACTACAGCCATTAACCCTAAGACTTATTTCTTAATGTATTATACTGAACGACACCACCTGATCATGTCCTGGACTGACATATTGCAGTTAACTGATTCGTTTCTTTTTTTCCTTGGCAGCTCGAAATAATGTACAGACATCACAGCGTAAGAGTATGTGTTCTTGTCGACAGTTCCCCTAATAGATGATTCTGTTCGACATCCATATATCAGAATTAGTCAGCTGAGCAGTTTTCGTCACTTAAATTTTGGCCAGAGTGCCCCAACCGTCACTAAGATTTCGCCATGGTAATCCTACCTAAAACTTTCACATATGACCAAAGCATGATATGATGTTTAATGCTTAAATAAAACTAAATTACACATAGAGTACTGTTAGGACTAACGTACTTATAATAGGCGAAAGCTAAAAGCTGGCTCTTTTATGGATCAATCTTGTTCTGCAAGTTACTGCATTTAACTAGAGTGCTGGACATTTACGAAAGTTAAAACAGTACATCCTGACTCCACATGTGATCTCATTTCATTACCTGCATTTACTGCCGTAAGCTGTACTGTTGTGCATTTAAATAAACTTTGATGATTTGATTTGAAATGAAGACAGTGACCACAGCAAATATGTAGTTTTACCCTTTGTTTTATAAAATGACTATACTGGCAGTATGTATAATATGGCCATATAGTTATCAAATAAATACCATTTGACGGTATCGCTTAATTAGAACATACAATATCATCACCCTAAGTACTTTTTAATCTTGTTTTTCAAAGACACCACTTTTACCTAAGGTCCAGTGAAAGCCAAGCAGTTTCCACGCTGCAACCCATACAACCAGAAAGCAGGCCTCACTGGTTCCTGGAAATGGACCGAGACACTGTGCAGCAGCATGATATCATTATCATGCGTGCTGTAGAAGGACAGCTGTCCATTATCCCTGTCAAGCAAGACTGTGATTCTGCTGGGACGGGCATGGTCCAGATGCTGCTTTGTATTGTTGTGCCAGTAGCTCAGCCTTCGGCTGGTCCATTCCAGACACCAGGAGGCGGCAGTGCGCCCCAAACGGTCATCGCGGCCCAGGCTGGAGTACGCCACACCGATGGCCCAGCCCACGCTGTTAGTGGAATCCACATGCCAGTAGTGTGTGCCACCGGTGAACTCTTGCTCTGCCATGACCTGACAGATTGAGAAGCGGTGCTGCTGTGACTGAGCCAGCCTCTTGGGTCCTCGCACCTCTGCTTTGCGGTTGCCCTCAAAGAATGCCAGATCCCCATGCCCAAGAAGAGGACTGAATGTCAGCCGCTCATAGCCTAGAGGACAGAGTACAGAAAAACTACAGTTTCCATGGGATCCAGGAATTAGAGCACAGAATGGGGAGGGGGCACATTGCCACACATTAAAAATACAAGTTTGAACCCCCCTCAAAATTATCTTCAGCCACCCCCACCCCCATCTATGGAGGGGGACCCTCCAGCTTGTCAATATTTCCCCATGCCCATGGAACCTATTTGTAGGATTGCCAGACCACCCCCCCCCCCCCCCCCCATAAGCCTGGGGGGTCCTATTTGTTACCCTCGTCATCGGAGAGGCAGGTGAGGCAGACACAGAGAAAGGCGCATCTTGCTCTATAACTTAAGAGTCAGATCACTGCTTCTGAACTCCCTCCTTCACAAACACAGAACAAACTTACTGTACAATTCTCGCCTGAGTACAGGGGCTAGTTCCCAGCCTCACACCTTCCCTGAAGCACCTACACCCTCCCCCTTTATAAAGTATGCTACTCGTGCCAGTACTTACATCCTGCAAGCATGTATACCGGGTCTGCCTCTCCCACGGCAGCCTCAGGCATCTCAGACACATTCTGCTCTTCGCTGAATGTCACCGCTGCACTGTTTTCTGAAAATTCGTCATGCCATATTCAACACTGCATCATCAGCAAATACGATGATGACTCCTTATAGAATATTACTTTATAACACACTCTTTTGAAGAAACGCTCCTCTTGTGTTCTTTGCAATATAGTTATAACGTTCTCATGTAAATGTATTAATTTAAATGTGTTTATTTCGCTGACACTTTCGTCCAAAGCAACATAAGAGTGTGTAAAGCTTTGGATCAGAGAGCAAACAAAGCCCCTGAAGAAGTTAAAGTTACGGGTCTTGCACAATGGCTCAGGAGTAATATGCTGGCCATGGAGTTCAAACCCACGACCTACTGGACATGTGGTCAAATCCCTGTCCTATTTAAAATCAAGGGTAACTCTTACAGTCAGCATGGGGTTATGATTTCTGTTTAGGTAGGACAGGATGGCCGAGTTGTCGTTTTGGAGGGAAATGAGAAGTGTTTCATTACCTGAAAATATAAAATATAATGCTAACACGACAGTGTACCTTCTGGTTGTTCTCTGTACACTGGGAACGTGCTGCCAGTGGGATCCAGTGTGCTTTTTATGTCCTGGACCAGACTCGTACTGGGGACTGATTCCACTGGGACGTCAAGCTTGGTTTCTTGTCCATCACAGGAAATCTGTGGCTATGAAATGGATACAGAAACCTGTTAATTACAGAGGGTCCAAGAACATATGCAAACTTTTTATTCAACAACAAATATTAATCAGCAAAAGAAACAAAAATCAGTCATTCCATTTTCACTTATTCAATTACAGTCATAGTGATTATGAGAGTATCAGAAATCTCAGGATAAAATGAATTCCGACCATCATGACAGCGCAGCGATATAGCGCCTCTAGCGGCAGATGTTGCGGCTATCCTACACTGTCCTTTAAACTTACTGACCAAGACAAACTTCCACCCATCGGTTTTCTACATTCTTATTCTGGACAAAGCAACCTTATTTACCAGTTTTCCTTACTTTGCATTGACGTTACGATGTTAAAAAAGCTATATATGTACAGTTTATCTATTGTCTATATCTCTATTTAATTGAATTACAAAAACGTAAGTGGAAGAAGAAGTAAACAAAAAACTTACCACACTGTGTTCGTTTTTTGATAAAATATCCTGCCAGTTCTGTCGGCCCAAAACATCTACAATTTTGCAAAGTGTGATGTTTCTCTGTGGTTTGTAATCCGAGCGAAAGGATTCCCTACACTCTGGGCACTTTTTCTCCGCATTTCGTCCAAGATGAGTTGTCAAACATTTTTCACAATAGTTATGTCTACCGCAAAACGATGTCACGGGATCTAGAAAGATCTTCAAGCAAATACAACACTCCAGATGTTTGGCTAAAACCTTGAGCATTTCACACTCCTCGAACGCCATAGCCTCGTAAAGCAGCGATATAAACAGCCGCGAAAACGAAAGTGACGGTGCAGCCGACGGGCTCCTTCTAGTTCCGTCGCAAAACGAAGCGTTAGCGGCGCGCTATTAGGTAAACGCGTATTATGAAAACAGGAAAATACAATAACGCTTTGTAATCTCGCCGGCGGGAGACACGCACAAAATCAATATTCAAATGCCTTCATTAATAAACAAGAGGAAACGCATACTTTTGAACATGTAGTACAAAAAGCGGGTATGCCTGTCAAAATCCACACAATTTTCTCAAAATACTAAAGGAAAATCTTTGCAAAAGTAATTTTATTCTTCATTTTAAATGAATCAGTAAAATGCAACCTGACTGAATACTGAACAAATTAACATTCACATAATTCACTGGAGCTTTATGTGCACTCAGCAAGAGCATTTTCACACCTTTATCAGGGACAGGTAGGCTATACCTAATGCCAAGTATGTCTAGATTATTTTGTGAATAGAAAAAGGGATAAAATCTCTTTGGCAGGTGGGGGCCTGAGTTTGAATGGTCCTAATTTTGGACTTTAATATTGCAAGTAGGCCTACAGACAAGTATATACACGAACTGAGGGTCAGTTTTCTATTATGGATATCAGCACCACAAGTAGAACATAAAGCACCCACGAATGCTACAGAGCGGCTTCAAATGGCACTGATCCAGATCTAATCCCGCTGTGCGACACCATGGAGCGTGCCGCTTCTGAGTGTGCGGAGAGGTAAACCGAGACCAGGTGGGTATCTCCTGCTTCTCCAGTCCTTTACAAAATGCACCTTATTCGAGATTAAAGCCATTTACTGTCATATGTGCAGAGGGTCAGTGGGCTAAGTGTCTGTGGTCAGAAGATCGCCGGTTTGAGCCCCTGCCTCGGCAGACCAGTCACATATCTGTGGCCCATGAGCAAGACCCTTAATTACCCCCCAACCCCCCAGCTCCAGGAGCGCTGCACATTACCTGACCCAGCACTGTGACCCCCCCAAGCTATGGAGAGCAAGGTGGGGTCGGCAAAGAGAACCAATTCGAGTACATGTACTGGTGTAAATTGCAAATAGAGGATTTATCACTATGAAATTATATTTTTCACTCCAAATGCTGCAAAAAGAAAAGGAAAAACAGAAAACAATATTTCAAATGATTGTGGTTATTGTCTTCACCTCCAACAGCCTTCAACTGCAACAATGCAACATGGAAGAAAAAAAAACACGATGATTCAGTGACAAACTTTTCCTTTATTTTCCTGACATTTTCTTACATGGATAATGTCTTTGCCACATAAATTATGAAATTATTAAAGGTAGAATATAAACATTACAGAATGTAGTAGCCTTTTATATGAAGGGCCTGCTGCAACATAATATTAATATTACAGGTTAATTAACAAATCTAAAGAATCTAAAAATGATGGTGGATAAATAGACTTAATTAGATGGTAAATAATAAAATTCTAAGTCACCCTGTGCATTTGATGAACGTCTGCATAGGTTCATGTGGATATTGCGCCCCCTGCCTTCAGATGGGATATAGCACACTGTATACTAAGACATCTCCACCTTGCCCTCACATATGAAGATAAACTGCTGATCCTGTGTTTCCATGGTTACATCCACACTTCCACTTGCTCCCCTGTGTCCCAGGACTGGTTCTCCTAAAATCAGGATTAAATCTGCTGTACTTATGTTACATTGATATTTGTAGTGTATGTCTTTAAAAAGCTTTACAGTGTTTACATTAAAAATATAATCCTGTAGTAGAAAGACAGAAATAATACTGCTTGAGTGTATTTTAAAGTAAAAACGCAAATTGATTCATTTTTTGCTTGGTTTCCACTTTATATTGCCATGTGGAAAGATTATGACTGTGAACGTAATATGTTTTGTGAACGTAATATGTGTAGTACTTTTAAAGGGTTCATATAAAAGGACTGTAATACAACTGTAATAATTATTCTATTTTTTCATTCACAATGGTTGTGTGTGTTGCTAATGCATAATTACCTAAGTATTGTGCCATTTACTGATTGAAAAGAACTACAAAAAATAACTTTTTTGATGATTCTTCAAAAACCTTTTACATGTAACGCAAGCCGGATGAGGTGTAAAAGGCTTAAATAATACCGTAGCTACACATAATGAACCGAGAGGACTGATAAAATGGGAATAACTAAGAACTGGTCCTTTAAGGTTCAATCTTGCACTGCAAGTTACTGCTTTTAATTAGAATACTGGAAACTTAGTAAAGTTCATGTAGCACCTTGACTCAATTGAAAGGATCAGACAGTGACCACAGCAAAGCTGTATAGTTTCATCCTTTTTTGAAAGAATGAATATTAAATGTATATAGCACTTTTCAAAATACCCAAGGCCCTTTACAAAACCAATGGGGAGCCAAGGACATGGAGGGACAGGAGAAAACTCATCAGTTAGATATAGATGACCAGGAAGCCAGATCTGAAAGGGCCACAACAGGCAACTTCAGCCAAGACATGGGGGTACCACCCCTACTCTGTCACAAGATGCCCAAGGATCCTTTATGACCTCAGGGAATCAAGACTGCGGTTCTACATCACATCTGACAGATGGCATCATTTTTACAGCATGGTGTCCCTGTCACTTACTGCAGCATTGGGATCCACACAGACCACAGGATGGGCTTATCCTCTAGGCCACACCAACATCTCTTCCAGCAGCAACCCATCCAAGTACTGGCCAGGCCCAACCTTGCGTAGCTTCAGGCAAACTAGCGGGTCTGAACAGAATATGATATGGCAGCTGACTAAATAACTCCTTTTATAAAATAACTATAATGACAATGTGTAGGCTAGTATGATCGCAACAGCTACCAAATACCATATAATGTTGTCTCGTAATCAGAACATAGTTTCACCACCACTAAATACTTTTAATCTAGTTTTTCTTTGACACCACTTTTACCTAAAGTCCAGTGAAACCAGGCTGTTTCCACACTGCAACCCATACAACTAAAAGGCAGCCACTGGTTCCTGGAAATGGACCGAGACACTGTGCAGTAGCACGGTACCATGTAAGACAGCTGTCCGTTATCCCTGTCAAGCGAGACTGTGATTCTGCTGGGACGGGCATGGTCCAGATGCTGCTTTGTATCATTGTGCCAGTAGCTCAGCCTTCGGCTGGTCCATTCCAGACACCAGGAGGCAGCAGTGCGCCCTAAACGGTCATCGCGGCCCAGGCTGGAGTTTGTGCCACCGGTGAACTCCCGCTCCGCCATGACCTGACAGATTGAGAAGCGCTCCTGCTGATACAGCATCTTGCATTACCGCACCTTCACCCTGCGATTGTCCTCAGAGAAAAGCCAGATCCTCGTGCCCAAAAAGAGAACCGAATTCAGCCACTGAAAACCTACAGCAAAGTACAGAAAAAGAGCAGCTGATTTTCAAATGTCCCGTCAGATTATGGTTAATATATATTGGCTAGACAAAAAATCATTATATAAAACACTATGTTTTCAACTGTTTCCAGTTGTTTTTAATTTGTTTTTAATATCACTTGATTCAATTTTAAAATTATGCATTAAATTATTTCTAGTGGGTCTAGTTTGATTAGTATTATTTGACAAAAGTATTACAATACTTTTACTTAACTGATTAACCTGAATGATGTATCACTTTCCTGGTGTTCAAAGCACTAAATAAAATACATTCTGAAATCTGGAGAGCCTGGTCTCCCCAAGTTCTGGGAACTTGAAAGGACAACACATCATCTAGATGCAGCTGTATGTGTTTTTATACTATATATAACATTTTGCTGTCCATTATACTTCAAAATAAACTTCCAGAGATGGAAAGGTCAGGTTCAGACAGTATTAATTCAGGCCAGGATTTTGCTTCCAACCAGTTGAGTATAAAGAATCACAGTCATGGAGTTACTCAACTGGTTCGCTGATACAAAATCTTGGTCTGGACTTGTACTTTCTGAACCTGAACTTCCCACCTCTCAAAACATCCATCCATCCACCTTTTATCTGCTTATACGGGAGAAGACAACTTAACCCAGAATGCTGTTTTTTTTTTTTTTTACAAAATATCCTGCCAGTTCTGTCGGCCCAAAACATCTACAGCTTTGTGAGTGTGATATTTCTCTGTGGTTTGTAACCCGAGCGAAAGGATTCCCCACACTCTGGGCACTTTTTCTCCGCATTTTGTCCAAGATGAGTTGTCAAACATTTTTCAAAATAGTTATGTCACGGGATCTAGAAAGATTTTCAAGCAAATACAACACTCCAGATGTCTGGCTAAAACCTTGAGGATTTCACACTCCTCGAACGCCATAGCCTCGTAATGCAACGACATAAACAACCGCGAAAACGAAACTGACGGTGCCGCCAACAGGCTTCTCGTTCTACTTTCTGTTAAGTAAATTCGATTTATAAAACCGCGCAAACAGAATCATCCCATGTTTATCGACACTATGACCTGCGGTAACATGTACAAAATCAATACTGAAAGGAATTCATTAATACCAACAGAAAACACATAGTTTTGGGCATTTAATATAAAAAGCTGACATTCCACTTAAAAATACAAATCTTATTTGAAAATAATGTTATTCTTCATTTTCAAGTGAAATACAACCCAACTGAATACTGAGTAAATCAATATTCACACTGTTCACTGGAGGTTACTCGGAAAGAGCATTTTCAACAGGGACAGGTAGGCTATACCTAATGCCAAGTATGTCTTTATTTCGCAAACAGAAAATGGGATGAAATCTGATAGTGAGGTGGGGGCCTGCATTTGAATGGTCCTCATTGTGGATGTTAGCACTGCAAGCCGGCCTACAGACAAGCATACACTCAAACTGAAGGTCAGTTTTCTTTCATGAATATCAGCACCACAAGTAGAACGTAAGGCATCCATGGATATTACAGAGGGGCTTGAAATGGCACTGATCCAGAACTAATCCTGCTGTGCGACACCATGGAGCGTGCCGCTTCTGAGTGTGCGGAGAGGTAAACCGAGACCAGGTAGGTATTTCTTCCGTCTCCTGTCCTTTACAAATGCACCTTATTTCAAATGACTGTAGTTATCGTCTTCTCCTCAAGCTGGCTTCCGCTGCAATGATGCAACACCGAATTAGAGAACAAAAAAAAACATGATTTATTATTAATTATTATGAACACTGAAGATCAGTTTTTTTTATATGAAAGGCCAGCTACAACAAATTACAAATTATATTACATATTAAGTTAACAAATCTGAGTAAATTTAAGGATGGTGTTTCAACAGCATCAGTAAATCAAATTGCTTCTTTTTTCAACTTATCTACATTGATGCATGCATGGATTCATGTGGAAATTGCGCCCCCTGCCTTCACACGTGATATAGCACACTGTACAATAAGAGTCTCATCCACCTGGCCGGCTCCTAAACCGGCAGCGATTGCGGCTCCTTACTGGCATAGTCCTGGGGAAGCATGGGCCGAGCGATGACCTTCTGGAAGGCCGCGACCCACTCCTTCTGCTCTCGCTCCTGCTCACACATGAAGATGAACTGCCGGTCCGGCGTATCCATGGTCACCCCGCACTTCCACTTGTTCCCGCGCGTGCCTCTGGGTAGGCACTCCTTCACTGAGTAGCCGTGACTCTCTGAGCCGATGAATATGACGCCCAGCTCTACAGCATCCTTCAGCCGTAGACAAACACACATGCACGTGTTAGCATAGCGACACTTAAAGATACTCACAGAGACATGTACTTATCTACATCCTGCCCACACAAAATCAGTGCAAATCTGACAGACATGGTTAACTTCCTTATCGTGCATTTGAGTTTCAAATATAAATGTGAGGAACAAGCAACCGGATTTACTAAAAAAAATAATGCAGAAGATGCTTTAACAATGAAAATTCAGACACACCATTTCAACAATGCTGAAATTCCAATTAACCAGTAAAAGAAAAAAATGCGAAATGCTGACGATTTAACACTGAAAATTCATTTTAATGGAAGTTTATTTCATTTGGCCAGTTCAGTAAGACGGCAATAATCTAAGCTTAGATTAAGGTTACTGCAGAGGTGGCATTACCGTGAAACGGTAAACTGGAGTATAATATTTCCATTGCATTCAAAGGAGGTCACATGCATTCATCTTTTATTTTCATACCAGCGGGGTTTTGAAATAGAGCAGCTTTCTGTCCTTAGAGTTCAGAATGAACCATCTCTTCTTGAACAGCTCCCAGTGCTGTCCAGTAGAAACACAGAAAGGGAAGCAGGCAACAGGAAAAAAAGTAAAGAAACAAGTTTACGTTGAAAGGCTATGCATTAAATACCGGGAGAGGCTGTGCTATGGTGCTATTTATTTGCTATTTAAATCCTATATCCAGTGTAGGGTGGCAGAGAGTCTGGAGCTTATTCAAGGCAGACAGGGCACAAGGCAGGGGACACTCAGGATGGGATGCCAGTCCATTACACACCATGGGCAATTTAGAGATGCCAGTTTACCTAACCGCATGTCTTTGAAATGGAGGGGGAAACCAGAGGTGGAAAGTTCGGGTGCTGAAAATACAAATCCAGACCAAGGTTTTGTTTCAACCAACCAGCTGAGTATAAAGCGTCGCAGTCAGAGAGTACTCAACTGATTGGTTGAAACAAAACCTTGGTCTGGATTTGTACTGTCAGCACCTGAACTTTCCACCTCTGCAGGAAACATGGAGTTCCAGTGTGCAAAGGAACATAGAAGTGAGACAGGTAATAGATAAGAAGAATACAGCTGTCTGGAGCCAACCCAGCTCTAAGTGCTGCTAGCCCAAGCTCCCAGTGATTCAGCAGAAATGGGTACAAGATATCTGAGAAAAAAGCTGTTTAAAAGCCTCACATGTGTAACCAGAATTCTATAATCCTGCCGTTCAATGGCCAAACTCACAGACAACATACAACCAAAACATCCCAAGATGAGAGAACTACAGTATATAAAACCACGCAGTCAAGCAAAGGGCTTTGTAATGAAATGCATCAGCGTTAGTCAGTGAGCCTGCAAGGTACAGTGACCACTGACCATACAGAAATTGGTGAACTACTCACCATCGGTCCAGTTTTCTCCATATAACCTTCTTTTTGGTAACTTCGGGTTAGCAGGGGTACGAGCTTTGAAAAAAAAGAGAAAAAAAGAACTGGGTACAATATCCATCCATTCATTCTCTGTAACCGCTTATCCTCTTCAGGGATGCGGGGGGTCTGGAGTCTGTCCTGGAAGCTAAGGGCGTACAGCAGGAAACAACCCATCGCAGGGCACACACGCGTACCACTCACCCACACTCGCGCACCACTCACCCACACTCGCGCACCACTCACCCACACTCGCGCACCACTCACCCACACACGCGCACCACTCACCCACACACGCGCACCCACCAAGGGGCAATTTGGTAATGCCAATCACCCTCAGCATGTTTTTCGGACCGTGGGGGTTAACCGGAGTACTCTGAGGAACATGTGGAGAACATCCAAACTGCACACACATGGAACCCTGGTAGGGACTCGAACCCTGGTCTCAGAGGTGTGAGGAGACAGTGCTAACCACTGCACCACCATGCTGACCCTGTTCACAATATATAATGCAAAAATATATCTGTGCAATTGACCCATGTGCTGGCAAAATAGTATTCGCTTTCCAGAAAAAGGACACGTAATTCTTGGTTTTTTTGTGAAATCACTAAAATCTGTAATTCATATACATTATTCATGCCACTTTACAATATGGCCACCTTTTGCCACTTAATTGTAGTAACAAATTTAGAAGCGACTATTTTAATGGCATTAATAATTGTCCATTAATGATTTTCAAAGTGTTCAGCCTAATTAATGACCTAATTGTCAACCATTCAAAAACCCTTTATAAGGGTAGTCTTACTGTAAAGTGGTGCCGCGTTATTCATGTGTATATTTTTAAATCACAGAGAACAAGAAAACAATATTGAATCAATTTACCAGTTAAGTACCTTAATGGGAAGACATAATCACCATTCATACTGGCAAGGAAACAAACAATCCAAAGCCTTTAATTACATAAGATGACCACAGTAGAGTTGCTTACCTCACTTTCATTGGCTCCAGGAAAGGCCATTTTCAAAAAAGCAAAGCGGGCGGCTCGTATTGCGTTGAACCAGGAAACAATCTCCTAGACAGCGAGGCATTTTTTTTACACAACTGTAAAAGTCACAATCTCTTCCTAACCACTATGACACTATTTCCTGCTTTGCTTGAGGTATTCACTTACCTGCCCATTGTCATGGTACACAAACAAGTTCCTGGTGTGGTCCTCCTGGACGTAGGAGATCTGGAGCCCATGCATGTGACCAATCTTCTCTGGTTGGAAGACGGCATTCAGATCTTTTACAGCAATAACTGCTTTGGGCATCTTGGATTGCTGCGGGTGAAATATGTCTCTCTTCAAAACATTGCACGTTGCCTGTCAGTGATGACTATGAATGGGCATACTCACATCTTCTTTAGTGAAGTACTTCAGGGTGAAGTCCTTCTGAGAGAGGAGGAACCTCCTTTTCAAGAAGTGTTTGTTGTCCTTGCCCTTCTTCCATAACGACCCTTCATAGACTTCTGGAAAAAGAACCCAGGAAAGTCTTATCTACAGGTGCTGATGGACAAAGTCCCTAACATTCACCTTGATGGCAGTTCTGCTTCGAACTTGGTAGACAGATACTGAGGATATAAGAATATCTGAAGGTAAAATATTCATAAGATAATGTGTCACTCAAATTGCACCTGCTTTGGGCTCCTGACACTACATGCAAAACAGTATGAGTCTGAAGAGTCACCTTTTTGGTGTGAAAGCTGCAGCTAACTATACCTACAAATGTCTAGGTGGTAAAACTACATGCCAGACTACTTGGTAGAGGAACCGCAGTTCCTCTAGAACTAATATTTACATTTATTTAGTAGATGCTTTTATCCAAAGCAAAGTGCAGTTAAGAAAGCAGTGCCGGACAGCCCCGGCAGTAATAGGCATTAAGGGCTTTGCAGTGCCGGCCAGCCCCAGCAGCAATAGGCATTAAGGGCTTTGCAGTGCTGGCCAGCCCCGGCAGTAATAGAGGTTAAGGGCTTTGCAGTGCCGGCCAGCCCCAGCAGCAATAGGCATTAAGGGCTTTGCAGTGCTGGCCAGCCCCGGCAGCAATAGAGGTTAAGGGCTTTGCAGTGCCGGCCAGCCCCAGCAGCAATAGGCATTAAGGGCTTTGCAGTGCTGGCCAGCCCCGGCAGCAATAGAGGTTAAGGGCTTTGCAGTGCCGGCCAGCCCCAGCAGCAATAGGCATTAAGGGCTTTGCAGTGCTGGCCAGCCCCGGCAGCAATAGAGGTTAAGGGCTTTGCAGTGCCGGCCAGCCCCAGCAGCAATAGGCATTAAGGGCTTTGCAGTGCTGGCCAGCCCCGGCAGCAATAGAGGTTAAGGGCTTTGCAGTGCTGGCCAGCCCCGGCAGTAATAGAGGTTAAGGGCTTTACAGTGCCGGCCAGCCCCAGCAGCAATAGGCATTAAGGGCTTTGCAGTGCCGGCCAGCCCCGGCAGCAATAGAGGTTAAGGGCTTTACAGTGCCGGCCAGCCCCAGCAGCAATAGGCATTAAGGGCTTTGCAGTGCCGGCCAGCCCCGGCAGCAATAGAGGTTAAGGGCTTTACAGTGCCGGCCAGCCCCAGCAGCAATAGGCATTAAGGGCTTTGCAGTGCCGGCCAGCCCCGGCAGTAATAGAGGTTAAGGGCTTTACAGTGCCGGCCAGCCCCAGCAGCAATAGGCATTAAGGGCTTTGCAGTGCCGGCCAGCCCCGGCAGCAATAGGGGTTAAGGGCTTTGCCCAAGGCTACAGTGATGAAATCATTCAGAGAGCCACAGACTTTGAACCTGCAACCTTCCAATCATGGGTTTGGCATCCTATCATGCTAGCCACACTCTGCCCCAATATAAAAAGATCAAAGGGCAGTACGTTCTAAGCCTTTCATTCATACCAAAATAAACACCTGTAAAACCATGGGGGGAAAAAAGCTTAAAAATAAGTAAACTTCATGGACTACACATGGGTATGGTTTCTGGGGACTGGGTTTGTGTACCAGCAGCGTAGGTCCGTTGGAAGGGCGTGCTCTCTGCAGTGAACTCCCTCCGCTCATACTTGGCCCTAATCCACTGCTCTTTCAGAACTCTGAGGTGAAAGAGAGAGAGAAAGAGGGAGGGAAGAAGAGAAAGGATTATTGCCATGGTAATTTCCTCTACCTAAAAAACAATGACAAAAATCTCCAAGTACACATATAAAACAAGTGATGGCTTAAGAAAAATCTATTTAACATTATTGCTAACAACTAATGCAAAATAAGTGCAATTTTTGCATTAAAAACACAATATATTTAAGTAACTTTTCAGCTTTTTACAGGAAACTTTACTGATTCACTTAAACTTGAAATTTTTTCTAGTTTTCGTATATTGAAATTTTAAAGCATAACCACTGTAAAGTGTCCATGGTTGTAAACGAGTCAATGTCTGAATCATTTACTTTTCTGCATATTTTAATAGTGAATTTAATCAGATAATTTTGTTGTAGTAGGTTTTAGTCCAACAGAAAAGCCTGGAGATTCTTTATGTGATTAGTGTGCAGGTGGTGTGCAATCTTACTGTCCCACCCACCAAATGACTCGAGCCAAATAAAGGGATCAAGATAGTTTAGCTCCTTTGGCAAACAATCGGGTCTGATTTGGGCTGGCAATGCCCAGTTTAAATATGAGTAATCCAGGCCCTTAGCGCTGAATGCACATGAGTGAATCATACCATGCCACTATCAAAGGAATTCTTTAAGACTTTAGGGGAAAAAGGTGTTGATGACTAATAGTTTGGAAAACTTCTGGGACTCGACTGAATCAGAGTCAGAAACATTTTGTCCAGAAGTATAAGCTGAAGAGTAAGAAATATTAAAGTTTTCAACTAAGTTGGCCAAAGTCCAGACTAGGCTTGGGCAGTAGCTATTTTTTCATGTCATCATACCTTCCAGATGCTACAGTGCAGTATGTTGTATTTTGACGGTATTTTCAAAAGCAACATTATTTTGAAATCTTGCCAATAAAATTCACCGAGAGGGGAGGACACACACAAAACTTCAAAATACTGCAGTGTATCCTTTTACAAGCCTAGTCTAAACCTAAACCCCACAAAGTGGTATACCTCAAACCAAGCCGGTCATCATAGCTAAACTACAAATGAACAAGTGGTCCAAAAGCTGCGACACCACATAAAGACTGAAGAACGATTACAGAGATTATTCAGTCACACTCACAGATTGCATACAGAGTTTAAGGACCAGGTTATTTATTGCAATTAAGTGTTTCTTTACCAGCATAATCGCATAAATAAGACACGTCCCGAGTCAATCAGGTCATTACAGACAAAATATCAAAAATTTTCATAGAATAAAAAAAAAATGAAAGCATGCAGCAAAGCAGATTGGAGGCAAGTACCAACAG
The DNA here is from genome assembly GCF_048594095.1 of Paramormyrops kingsleyae. NCBI lineage: Eukaryota > Metazoa > Chordata > Actinopteri > Osteoglossiformes > Mormyridae > Paramormyrops > Paramormyrops kingsleyae. The sequence goes on from NC_132801.1 coordinate 11,453,901, forward strand.
AATTAGAGTATTTTATAAATCAAAACTGAAAAAAATAGCTCCATTTTAAAAACAATTTTAAGATTAATAAAATGCTTTGAAGTAAATATAACGGATGGCAACAACACTTGAGATTTTTTTATTTCAGAAACCCCTTCAAATTTAAGAATATAGACTATAAAAAGACAGGTGAAAAACTGCATAGCCTGTAAAAGTTAGTCCGATACATGTTCTTAAACAATTTGAACGCATTTTTGTGTTTCTAGTACAACGAATCAGGCAAAATTTCCTGTTAGGAAATCTGGGTATTTCTCCTTCGTACCAAAAACAATGTGGCTCGTTAAGATCCGGGGGGGGGGCTTACTTGGCATTACACTACTTCCCTTATTCTGCGGCTGTGTGTTTCCTTCATTGTCTAACATGCTTCCTTTATCATGTTACGCTGAAGTTAACAAAGTGAGCCATGCCTGAAGATAAGGGAAAGATGTCTGTCGAGTTACATTACTCACGTGCAGTCCTGGTGCTGGGGCGTATAGTAGAAGACTGGGACCGAGGCCTCATAGATGTTTCTGGCTGCAGCATTGCCGTTAGCTTTCATGAACTGCGCAACCAGACGGACAGAAAGTTAACTGAAATATGCCTCTGATTGGCCCATGCTGTCCACTCATACTGGTCTCCCGCTGGCGCAGTGGACAGAAGCTTTGCTCAGCTTTAGATAACAGGGCCTTTCCAGAACATCCCAGAAAGTTGCTCATCAACAATATAAATCCCAGAATGCAATGGCTTGCAGTCACCATAAGACTGCGGTGAAGATGGTTCCGATCAGCAAAATATTTTGGCTGAAACTTTAGTCTGTAGGTCGAGAATCATGGGTGTCGCCACATTTATACTTATAAAGGTGCGTATATTTTGAGAGTTAACATCCAAACAACATACAAAAAGATGCATTTAATTTAATTCCCAATCAAAAGGTTTTCTTGCAGCCACGTTCACAGCACACCAATAACTATATAGGTTTGTACATAGAAGTCCTACAAGCCCCCTGCACATACAGGGGAAGAGGAAGAAACCCAGTGACATTCATAAAGGTAGTAATAATATAGCAACATGCATGACAAATGCTGTGCTTATGTTTCTCCTGCATTGGAAATGCAAGTTCTGCTGATACTTAAATATCTGCAAAGAGAATGACAATGATGTCCTATCGACAGAAATCAAACCATTTAGATATGAGGCACATGTAGAAGTTAAAGGGTTTATCGCTACATTCTTCATTCTTTCTCAAGTAAGTGAGGATACACGATAATGGACAACAGAAATATTCCCTGGGACTGTACATTCATTGGCCGGGTTAAAGCTGTGAACTGTTTTTGTAAGTATTTCTTTAAAAAAATTTTTAAAAAAAACAACATTTTCACCAGGGTATTTTAAAATCCGGAGTAAATCTGCTGCACTTATCTTTTGGATTGCTTGTGTTGCATTGACATTTACAGTGTTTGCTTGTAAAATGCCTTAAGACTGATTTTCATCTGAGGTTTCATCAACATATTATGAACAGTGCTATTAAAGGGATATTATGAAAAGACAGTAATAGAGTTATAATAGTTGCCCTATTTTGTATTTACAATGGTTGTTTGCACATCATCTATCATTTCAATTTAACTAGTAGACCAAACGTGTGTACTAAAAACATTAAGCACTAAGACATGTTCTATTTTGATCATTTTGCTCTGTTTTCATAATGCAGTGTGGAGTAAAATGAAACAGAAAGCCACACGGTACTGCAATTTACTGCTATACAATATACATACATCTTCTTTTACATTACTGTGCCATTGTGAAGCCCTGGTATCCTCATTTGTACATCCAACACTTGTTTGACTGTAGCTTGTCAATCAGTGTATGGTGATCGTAAGAGGAACAGAACTTGTTCTTCTGATGAACAAAAAAAGAGGAAACGCATCTTTTTGCATAGAAATACCCACGTAATACATAAAAGTGCAAACGTCATGACGTGTACATCCCCAGCATTGCAGAAAGGGACTATTTGCCACGCCGGATGTTTTGGTTTTGGCTTGTTGTGGGCATGGGATACTGACTGTGGCTGTGACACCCCTGCTAGAAAAGGACCCCACCTGTACCAGGTCATCGTCCCAGTTGTCCAGGCGTATGGATTTGATGCGACTGATGGCAGGCAGGTTGCGGTGGGTCCCGGAGCAGTTCAGACACACGAAAATGCCAAGCTTGAAAGATGCCCAGTCTGGGTCTACCGTGAGATTAAAATGCACAGGTTTTTTAAAAAAAACACCTTAATTTCCCAAGCAGTAAGTCAATTTTACACAAATATGGTTGGTTATTTGATTATCAGTTACCCACATTTTTTATATCTAACTTCAGGATGAGTATTACCAGCATTATTGGTATTCTAGAGCGATAACATACATACCAAATCAGCCAAAACACATAACTGAAAAACTTTATCTCAGACATGAAGAAATTTCTCAACCTTGCACATACACAGTAACAAACACAAGTTCATTCTTGCTGTACAAGTGTTATTTGTTGGCTGGCAAGTCTGAAGTTCATTTGAACCTTTTGGAAATTCATCACCTGAAAGAGTCAGTCCTCCACACACCTTTATGATATTCCTGCCTACATCAGAGAAAATCACTCTGCAAGCGGAGTTGTGAAAAAAGATCTTCTATATCCCAACCTGAGCCACTCCTAATAATAATTACCACAATTAGCTTGAACAACTCAGCCTTTCATCTGTGCATCGCCACTGGAAGCTGCAACTCAGTCTCACTGCATTAGCATAACCACAGAAAGACAATAAAAATCCTTGATCCTTGGTGTTCTCAAGAACTGTTGGTAACTGATTACCGACTGTGATTATTGTCAGTGATGACCGTACCCTTTCACAGTGACCAATTCTGCAGGTTTCTTCTCTCAATCTCTGCTTTGACCCACCAAGTTCAATACGCTTATACTGATATACCAGACCTCCCCACTGACAGCACAATGTTACCTTCAAGGCCTCAACAGATTTAACCCAATAAAACCACTTGTTTTCATCATGGGGACACCAAAATGACCCCTGTCAAAAGGGCTGAACGTCTCAATATTGTACATTTTTTGCCAACCCATCCTTAGGGGTCTGAAAAGGCCAGCTTTCTTCTACATCGTTTCAAGAAAGGTTTCACATCAGACGTCTCCACTGTATCTGAACCAATTTCAAATATGTGTATTCCGCTACACAATACTTGGTCACTCGTGTATAACACACGGTTTCTCTTCTCCTACATACATATATTACACTAATTTGACTTTGGCTAAACACGCCTGTCTGTACGTAGACATATTATTTAATGCAAGCAAATAATTAAGTCACGGCAATTATAAATAAATCTGGTGCACAACCCTATATACAAGTAAAATTCCCACACGATATCCCACACTCACCCGGGGCGCAACAGTCTGCGCATCGGCTGTTGTTGGGAAGTTTCACCAATTCCAGTAAAATATTTTTATTTCGGTCCCAGTTAGCCATAAGTGAAATATAGTCCTTTCATTCGTTAACTAACTTCCTATCGAACAGACTTCGGTCATTGTCATTTTAAGTATATTGAACGCACATCCATATTTTATTATAGTAGTTTTACACATACGTGCTGAAAATAGTCGAATTTGCAAACCGATCAGTTGTATCACAGCCACCAAAGTTTTGCGTGTGACGAGTTCAGAACCGCTTTATCAAAAAGGCTATGTGACCTACGCCAATTACTGTTAAGCACGCCTCTGGTTTAAAAAGAAAGAAACAAACAAGGAAAGGGGAAGTGAAATGCGCGTTGCCAGATATCATATACACATATAGGTAGCATATTTTAGGGAAAACAGTGTGGTTGTACACTATTATTAATAAGTGGGAGAAGAGCACAGCTTTACAACAGTAATTTTTTAGAAAATTAACAAAATATTGCATGTCACAGGAAGGCGATTTCGAACTATTGTGTTATTTATATTTTCTGTAGATAATTGGCACTATTTTAGTAAACGAATTTAAACTGCCATATTCGCTTCAGATTTGTTATATAACAGTAATTGTGTGAAGTGGCGGAGGATATTTTATTTGGCTTCAATCAGCTATTAATCTTTAAAAACGCTGCTGGAGAAGAACTCCGTCTGCTTGTTTCATCTAATGTGCGTCGATAGGAAGACCTGCGGAACCAACTTGCCCCGGAACGAATGTTTGATCGTCGTCGTGTGCACATCGGTTAGTTAAAAAAAAGGATGCATTCAGGCTGAAGTAAATTTGTTTTATACATAAGTGGATATTACTGTCAAGTAGAAAGACAATGTGGGTCGTTCGCTATCTACTGTCTGCCGCAGTTCAAAGAGGTAAATATCGTGTAAACGTATTTATTTAAAAAACATACAAATAGCGAAATTTGGAGACCATACTGATATAATTGGTGCTATGATTGATTGTGTAACAAGTTTATATTCTTGTTGATTCTGGTATTGTATGCTTTTAATTTATTCTTAGGGCACCCTGGTTTATTGCGACGCCCCTTGGGCTCCCTTCCTGAGCGATATCATAGATACCTCCACTGCACGTGTTGCTGGAGTAGCCGCATTTCAATAGCAGACATAGACTCGACAGTGTGTAAGGATGAACCTAAGTCTCTGGATGACTGCTACACCCCGGAGCAGAGGACTGCCATTCTGCAGATTCTCAACTCGGCGTCAGAGGACGAGCTGGCTGGGGTAAAACTCCTGAGAGGTCAAAAAGCAATTAATATAGTGGAGTATAGGAACAGGAATGGGCCATTCAGGGACCTTGAAAGCATTGTAAATGTACCGCTACTGAAGCACAAGACTGCTACGGTTGTGTTCAACTCTATCATCTGTCCCCAAGAGAAAAAAGATAAAAGGAAACCAAGAGTTCAGATTGTCAAGTTCATCAGGCCTGAAGTTGACCGAAGTGCTTTAAAGGTGAATCGTTTACTGTAACTATGTTGACTTAGAACACAACACATCAAACTTATGCTTAATAGTTTGACGTGCATCTTACAGGAGGCCAACTCTATTGTGTCCATCATATGTGGCACCAATAAGATTGCCTGGGCACATGTGGACCGTGCTCTAACTGTGCTGAACTGGCAGCAGGAGGACTGTCCTAATTTTATGCGAGGAGCATACATGGCCTCAGCATACTTGGAAGACGTAAGTAAGACACATGTCTCATACATTGTCATCCATTCATTTTTCATAACCGCCTGTCCAGTTGAGGGTTGCAGTGAGCCTGTCCCAGACAGCAGAGAGCACTATGTAGGGGACACCCTGGATGGGAAGGTGCTTTCTCACACTTGTGCACACTATGGGCAATTTAGAGACCCCATTTCACCTAATCATATGTATTTGAACTGAGGGAACTGGAGTACCTATAGGAAATCCCATGGGAACTGGGAGAACTGGGGGCTAGTTCAGAAAGTACAATTAAAACTCAATGTAAAAGTTTGTAGAAGGTTAACTCTGATATGGGTTGAGGGACACTGTTACATTTACTGTGATTTTTATTTTTTATTTTTTTACAACTTCATTTCTTTCTATAGTAACAATTTGTGCCATACCTTGTTTGAGCCCATGGCCCTGGAACATACAGTCTTGCCTCCAATCCTTTTGCTTATCCACTGTCATCTAGTTACTTAGAGATGAATCCGCATTAATGTTAGATTGATGGCATCTTTGTGTGTTGCTCTTCAGGTGACCACAGTGGTCTCGCGAATGCCAGCGGCAGATTTGTTTGTGGTGGAGAAGCCGGGAATCTCACTGCAGAACACCTCCCTGTATTCCGTGATGGCCCACCTGCGCACGGTAGAGGCCATGCTGTTTGCCCTGCTGGGGGCACCAGGAGAACCTGGTGCTACGCCCAAGGTCGTCAACATGATGCGTGTGGCAGTGGGGCGGCACTTTGGGCTGATGGTGGGCGAGGCACGAACAAGTGGGGCGCGGACTGTCCGTGACATGATGACAGACTCGGCCACTCGGAAGGCCCCCCGCGTCACATTCCCCCACGAGCTGCTGGTGCGGTACAGGAACGCCTTCCAGGTGGGAACGCGCAACCGCGGTGAGGAACTGTGTGACGCCCTGCTGCAGGCTGTGGCCTTCTATGAGCTACTCAGTGAGTAGGGTGGGAACAAGAACTCATCTCAAGTGCCACTCGGACTCTCTTCCTGCTGTTCCAGTGCTCATGACTTTGCACACATCCTGACTTACATTGGCAGAGAATCCCACACTTTGATCCAGTAATAGACAAGTCACTGCAGTGGAAGACTCAGCATATCAGCAAGCACTTGCTCTGACCCTATGGAGGGGACTAATTTAATATGACATCTTTGAATTACTTTTCAGTCCCATCAGAGCACTTCAGTCTACGTCTAACTGCTCTCGTTTACTTTGGAGTTTATTACAAATGCTGTTTTAGCAGTCAGCTTGCTATTAACATCCCTTAGGAAATTCTACTGGTAGTGTGTAGTGCAAATAATGACAATTCTTTGCATGGACTTCCTAGATTCTCTGCAGACTTCTGTTGCTGAAGTTTTGTGCTTTACCGTGTTTTACCCAATATCAAGTCTGGACTTGCCAATAAAGGCCATACCTCATTCTTACAGTGTTCTATACTGGGAAGATTTAAAAACAGTTTACAAAACAATAAGCATCATAATATGGAATTTATTTGTGTTGGGGGGGGGGGTCATTCCACCTTATGAGCTCTCCAAGGCCAAGTTATACATTAAAACAGCAAATAATGATTCAATAGTATATGTACTACAGACTGAATCTAGTGTCTGAAAATGTACCAAACATGATTGTACAGAAACATTCATAACATAAATGTAAATTTATTTCTTTAAAACCTTTTCAAAATCTAAAACATAGTACAAAAATACATGTTGACAAATGGTTAGCTGCTTTAAAATGTACAAACTCACAGCAATGAAACAAGATGTATAAAATATTCTCCTTAAGCTACTACACAGTTTGTGACGGAGCACCAGAGACCTGGAAGATGTATTCCTCTCAGGGGAAATCCTCTGCCAGGTGCTGAACTGTGCTCCTGGGGAGGTTAAGATGAATGCCATCTAGGTAGTGCAAGAACCTAGACAGAGAATTAATAAAACAGCTGAACTTCACACCTCCCATTCCATACACCCTGATGATGAACATCGGCGAGAAAATTGTCATTAGGCAGGTTTCCATCCAAGAGATGTGCAAAAGCATTTTAATGCTAAAAAGTGGGCCATGGAAACATTACCGCTAAAATTTTCCAAATGTCAACAAACCTTTTCCATTTATTTTTAGCAGATAAAGTCTTTGTCGACACTATATTTAGTGAAACTATGGTAGAAACTTTATATGAGTAAGAGCTGCATTTACGCAAAAGTTCTGACAGGTGACTGGACTTTTATCATGTCTTTCGTACAGCAAACACAAACATGCAAACTGCGTAAATTCAGCAGGGGTACGTCCTCTGTCCTCTTGCTGACACTGAATGTTTCTTCCACTACTCTACAGGAGAAACTTATTTTCCCCGGATATTAACGTCGTCATCGATTAATGCCCTTTTTATTGATAACTTGCTTTATGGAAACGCAGTGATCACAAATTTCACTGAAGTTTTTGACGCACATTTTGTTGTCACTAAGAATGTATGCATCAAGTGGATGGAAACCATTATTGTGAAAGTATTAGAGGGATTTGCTGGTTGTCACATATTCCATCTCACTCTCCGAGAAGCAGTCATACATATACACGAGTGTGTGACCATCTAGAGCCATTTATCTAGGCCCGTAGAGCAGCTATTGGAGTTAAGAACCTTCAAGGGCCCAAGATTAATGCAATTACTCTGCCGACGACCATGGGATTCAAAACAATGACCTTCTGGACATAGCCAGAGTCCTAATCCACAGAGCCACCCCGAAATGTCAACTACCTTTTTTAAAGAAAACACCTAATAATGATAAGATGTTCTGATTTCAACCTAAGAATCAGATCCCTGACAGAGGAAATGTTTAAGAGAATCTCAACAGTCCAAACTAATTAGTGTGCCCGAGATTAGCTTTTCATAATTTCACATATACCAAAAAAGGTAAAACATGAGGAAGTGGGCATGGGAGTTTGGAGTGGCGACCGCACGGATGGGGAGTGGGGGGGGGGGGCATGAAAACAGAAGGTTCATGTACTGAAGTGCCAAAAAGCAGAAGGGCAGATGCTCACAGCACTGACCATGGAACCCATTGTTATTTTACACTAAGTCACTGAACTGGCGTCTCCAGGCGTCTGAAATGCAGTGCCGAGGTGTACAACATGTCGGCCAAGTTGCAATAGAATCATCAGAAGATATTAACCCACACCTGGCAAATGGTTTTGAATGTTGCTGTCATTCTGGTCAGTAGAAATTATAAAGTAAACAATGAATATACTGTCACCACAGCGACACTGGTTTGACTCGTGCACTTGGTCCGTGCTCGTGTGGCACCATAGCGGCGATCCTCACCTGCGCTTGACTTTCCCCTGCTCCTTTAGCCTCTCCGACCTGCAGATGGTGCGGAGCATGGGCAGGTAATCCATGGCTGCGGCAGGCTTATTACCCAGAATGCCAAACATTCGGCTGGAGACTGCCCTCAGGACCTCAGAGCGCTTCTTGGCCACGCTACAGTAAAAGGGAAGAGAGATTTAAGCCCCCCTCAACATAGTTCTTTACTTTCAGTAAAAAGCAGTTCCTTTTTCAGCAGTCTGGAGCCATAACCCTCTTTAGATCACAACTACCTCCTTCACTACCAACAACTGTCTGATGTTGCTCTACACACGAGGTGTGATTTTTCTCAACCATCAGTTTACTCACCTTGGCTCACAGGATCCGGTGTGACCAAGGCTAAAGCCCCGTCTGTGTGGGGCCACAGGCAAGCTGAGCCTCCCAAAGACCTCCTCCCTCGCCTCCTGCTCTAGCTCCTGGGCGTCCGTCCACACCCGCTCGACTCCTGCCCGGCATTGCTGGAAGCTCACAGCCTCCAACGTGGCCCTGACCTCCGCCATGCTCCTTCCCTCAACACCAACCACAGGCTCTGTTCTTGGTTCATCCGTCAGGCCATTCTTCACACCAGCCTCCGTCCAGCTGAGAGCTCCCCCCCGGATGGTGCTCTCCAGTTCTGTGGGAGCCAGTGCAGAGTCCAGGAAGGACATGTGATCCAGGAATCCAGCCAGGGAGTCTAGACAGCTGGACACTAGTTCATCAGCCTTCTGTTCTGAAGGCGAGCGCTCCGCCCTTGCCCCAGACCTTGAAGACTTCGGAGCCTCTTCTCTGCTAGCCTCTGACTGGGACGTTTCCTCCGAATTTGAAGCTGCCTTTTGAAAGGGCTCACAAAGCGAGAGGAAACCGTCATCAGAGTCCACGTCCGACACAACGGCAGCTTGGCCCGAGTGGACCTTCCTCCTCCTGCTGCTCCTGGAGACCTTCACAGGGCTATCGTCACTCAGCAGCTCGTCGACCCACGGGTGCCGTCGGCTCGGCCCTGCCTCCTCTTGTGGCGCTGGATCGGGTACCTCTAGAGGACTGGGGCCACGGCTTCCCAAGGACCCGGTTGGCAGGGGCAGAAGGTGCTCCATGTTGGAGTAAAGGAGATCAACTCCCCTTCCCCAGCTATCTGACAGCACCTCCCAGAATCTTTGGCTCTCTGGTTCAGTAGATGACTTGCACTGTGTAAATAAAAATTCAAGCATGCAAGTTACTCATCTGCTTGGAAAGATCAATACAAGTTCAGACCATGTTCAGTCCTTGAGGATTGAGTCAGCACGAGTAAAATAAGTTTCTGACCAGCCACGAGGAACTCACATCTTTAACTCTACACCAGTGTCACGCTCTATTTCCCAGGAATGAGACGGATTGCCCACCTTGCACAGGTGCTGGAGGTCCAGTGCAGGTTCGATGTTTAAAAGGCCCAGCAGACTTTCGGTGCAGCTGGTGTGACAGGGAGGCAGGTCAGCTGGTGGCTCTACATTCTTGGCCGGTCCCTCTTTATCCACAGCCGAACCAGAATCACTTGGAACTTGAACACAAAGGGGGAAAAAGGTATTCAACTGGGAGGGGGAAATTAAACAGGAAATATGGCAGGAGAGGGAGAAATGCAGCTTTGAACCCAGCACTAGGCAGGATCACCATGTGCTGTCAATCATCTACAGGAACCAATAAAACAGAAGTGAGACTAAACCAAGCGACGACTGAGCGTGGGCGGGGCTTTGGGGCTCATGTCTCCCATCACTAAGCTTTATCCCTCAGCAAAGGCCCTGGCGCAGCGCAAGGGACCAGTACCTGCGCTTTCGGGGGGCGGAGCCAGGAATGGCCGTGGGGCCGGATGCCCCCCACCACTGCGCACCCAGAACTGCAGCTGCAGCAGGCTCTGCCGCACGTCGCAGCCCGTCCAGTGCAGCAGGGAGGACAGGTCGCTGGCGTCGGTCCGCACGTTCTCCGCCAGGCACACCAGCTGCAGGTAGGTTCCAACGTTCACCTGAAACCAACATAAATGGTCGGCAAGTTTTGCCTCGAGGTTTTTCCCCCGTGATTCAATTCCCATACCGCACTGCGCGAGCACATCAGACAACTGACCGCTGATGGAGTTTCGAAATGGATTTCCTCAAACTGTCCATCAAACATGATGTTAAACGTAGGATCTACAAAAAAGAAAATGTTACTATGTTTCAATGTTCCAACTAGCACATTGGGGGGGAAAAAAACAGTGATCAAGTCTAACACCTGCTTACCGCTGGTGGTCAGGATCACCGGCCTCTTGGTTGTAGTCATAAATGTTTTGATAGCAGCAAGGAATCCTGAATCATCTTCAAATATGACATCAACCTAGGCGAACGGCAGAGTAAAGCTTTACTATGTGGTTAATGTACACTGAATACACCAAGTCACCTTTAGCCTGCCTGTTTTCTTTCTGCTAGTGACATAGGGCAGCAGCACAGCGCCCTCTGCTGGTTACCTCCTCAAACAGAATGAGAGAGGTGGCTGTTTTCTTGCTCTGCTCCTCTGCTGTAGGCTCCGTCTTGGACGCCGCTGGCTTGCTGGACGAAATCCCCTCTTTTGCTTTCCCGGCAACCCGAGCACGAGCATCTGCAGGATAGAGAAGGTGTCTCAATACAACGAGGGGACAGGAGACACCCACCACACGCGCTCTACAAGTCAGGTCACTCACTCCGTGGACACACTGCCTGGCTGTCAGGGTTCTTGCCCTTGGGTCTGGCCATCTTGAAGAAATCGGCCAGTGTGGTGGGAGTCAGACCGCCCCTTTTGGATGCTGCACCCCTGGGGGACTGGGGAGGTTTTCTGGGAGAGGAGACCACCTTTCTGGGAGAGTTCATCTTCCCTGCAAGTGGACAAGAGCAGAAGAGCTGCATTTATGACCATTAAAATCTCTTCCAGCAAAGATAAAAGTAAAATCAGCAAGGGAAACCAAATAAGCCCAGATTAAGAGAAAGACTTGAAGACATGGGAGTCGCAAGCAGACGACGACTCACTCGGGGACGGGCCGCATCTGACGGACCCGGCACTGGAGCTGTTGAAGAAAGACGGCTTGAAGATCCCAGTCCCCTGGATGTCCACCTGGTGGGACTGGGTGGCCTCCTTTAGCTGGGACAGGATCTGACGGCCACTGCGCTGGGAGGAGGCGTTCACTTCAAACACCTGTAAGCACCATCACACGCAGTGAGATTAACGGTCCGTCTGTGCCGATGCCAAAGCCGCTTATTAGCGGATATCCTGCACAGCTGGATGAGTCTGAAGGGCGGAGAGGCCTGTGGTCGACACCTTGAAGCCCAGCTCCTGAGCGCAGGCGTACACCGCCGCCGTCTTGCCCACTCCCGAGGGGCCCGTGATCAGTAGCGTGTTACACAACTGCTCCTCGCCTGGTTCCTCCTCCCCACGGAAGTCGCCGGAGTCCCAGGAGTCTGATGTTTTAAAGAGACAGTCACTGGATTTCCTACGTTTTGCACATTTACGCAGACACACTCCGCATTCGACCCATTCCCCAAAAAGACAGGAGCTCACCGCTGCTATTATCCTCCTGTTTCCTCTCCTTCTGATTCCTCCTCTCCTCCCGGTCCGCCCTCAGCTTCCAGTCCTTTAACCAGCTGATCAGTGACAGAGGCAGGAAAGAGTCACATGCATGCTTATTCCTTAACCCAGTGTTTCCCAACACAGTCCACGTTTTTGCTCCCTCCCAGACAGTTTTCTTGCTTCCCACCTCCCGGTAGGGACTGGGTTGGGAAACCCTGCCCTAGTCCATCGGAATGCCAGGAGATTTAAGAGTAATACATTACTCATTACAGGTTTGCTTCCTAAACCACAGCAGTTAACCATGCAATTCAGCTTGTAAACGTTCCAGACAGACTTTGCCAATCGGCTATATGTGATGAAGACAAACAGGATTCTAAAGGCCGCCTCGGTTTCATGGCCCCCACCTGTGCAGTTTTTTTACTGCGGCGGAGTTCCCGATGACCTCGCTGGAGTGCTGCGGCTGGTATTTCTCCGTCCACAGCACATCCTCCTTCACACAGCCTACATGCCGGAGAGAACCACATGACTGATTAATCAGGTGAGTTAGAAGAAGAAAAAAAACAGTGAAGATGGGTAGCAGACAAAAGGTTTCAGTCTCCTAAATCAATAAGTACAAGAGCAAGAGCAATACCTCCTTTCCCAGAATTCCCTTGTGGTTCTGGTGTATCAAGCACAATTAAAGGGCCATTTTCAGCAGGTGTGTTTCCATCATCCTTCCTCTGCCGCTGAGCTCGACTCGGCCGGCTTCTCCCCGGCAGCTCTGAGGACGCCCCAGCGGGGGGGCTGTCCTCAATCACGATGGGCTGCCCCCGGCTGGACCGCCGCCGCTTGGACAGCCCCTCTCCACCTTCTTCCTCCACCCTGTGCTTCCTCTTCTTGCCGGCGGCCTTGGAGGGAGCGGGAACACTGGGAGCGGTCGGGCTTTCGTCCGAGTCTAAAGAGCACAGTCAGAGTTTACCTGATTTTATCTATGGGTCTGCTGAAAAATAAAAGATCGTTTGAGTGCAGACAAGATTTAGTAATATTGCACAAAAGAAAAAGAAGAAAACAAGGGCCCACATGATTAATTGTCCATTACACCTCCCAGCCACTGGGGGCACCATAAATTCACCTGAGGCCATGCACTGTAGCAGATGGTCGGCACGCTTTTTCAGGAACCAGGTAAAGAACCTCCGCACTGGGAATAGAGGGTTGGACGCCCTGACTTCCTCGAGCAGACATCTGCGGACCTGCTCTGACAAATCCTCCCTCCAGCCGGGGCCCTGGAATACGGGGCCAATCATTAAAACCAGATGCCACCGACAGCAACCCTCCACTGAGCACACCAGTGAAATCCAGTGTTTTAAGATGTCATAATCTAGGTTTGCCCATACAAAAACTAAACCACATATATACACACACAACAGAAGGGTCCCCCTATAGAACAGAGATGAGCCTCACCTGGTCTTTGTGGGCTCTCAGCGCAGGCAGGGTCTTGGTGGAACCAAGCTGTCCAAGCGACAGAACGGGTTTGGGGGGCTCCAGACAACATGTTTCTAGGTGTTTTAACAATGCTGACCCAGGCCACGGCAGACTCCAAATCGCACAATCTAAGGCAGGGTCAATGGGAAGCAGAAGACATTTATAGGTGTTCTGCAGGCACAGCACTGAGTCTGACTGGTGACGTTCCCCAGTGTTCCGGCTCACCCTGAGGCTTCTGCCGCACGTGGACCACGGCCTGGAATGAGGCGCAGGCTGCAGAGTAGGTGTCCCGACTGGCTGCACTCCTAGCGATCTGCTTCTTGAAGGAGTCAGGGAGGCCACTCTTCAGGAACTCCCTGCGGGCTTTGAACTGCTCGTCGTCCTGCGAGTTCTCCGAGCCTTCTCGACTGCGGGGATCAGGTAGGGAACGGTAGGGGGTTGCGAGACAAATCGGGTGGGGGGCACAAAGCCAATCATCAGACAAAGCCAATCATAGCTAAAAAGAGTAGATAAGCACAAATATGTTTACAGACTGCGCAGATTAAGGTTAAAACATCTTACTGAAGAAGCGTTTTGCATTCTTAGGAAGCAAGCGAGAACGTTCATCATTTACCTGCTATCGTCAAAAATTGAGATGACCGCCGAGGGCTTCTGTCCTTTTTTCATGAGAAATACGGGCGCCACCTTGGAAGCTTCCAAAGGAAAAGCAACTTGGTTACTTATACATAAATGGTACAATACATTTACTGAACATTGGAAGAGATATTAAATGCAGCAGGAATCCAGTACCTGCACTGCCCCGAGCCTCCTTGCCACCGGGGGCAGCCTTTCCCAGCACTTCATTCACAGCACGCAGCCGTTTTTCACCTTCGGCCTTCGCGTTGGCAGCCGGGACGGGCTCCTCCTCATCGCCTTCCAGACACACCACGGAGTCCTGGCAACACAAAGAGCGGCATCACTCCGGCTTCACATATTCCTAAGGTAGCTATTTTTAAAATATTTATTAGTGCTGCATTTAATAAACCGGTTTTCATCAAATCATCAGGACCTGCTAAAGGAAAAGTATTCACAGGCCCAGAGTGCTGCCGTCTTGGTAATACTGCTCGTCACCCTTCCAGTGGTTGTGAGGAGGTGTGGTTTGTAAGTGTCATAGTTTACATACCTCATCCTCACAGTAGGTGGTCTTCAGGTCCCGATTTCTCAGGGAGCGCCGTACGGAGCCTTTGCTGTCCACCTTCTTTTTATTCTGCTGGAGAGCTCGAGCTTTCTGGAGTAGCTTTCTGGCCTGTTTTCTGCTCTTGGATGCACCAGCCTTTCAAATTAACAAGGCAGTCAATAAGTGGAGCATTTCATGGTTTTATAAACAATTTATCTGCATTAAAAAAAAATAAAATTACTACCTTAGTAGCTGCAGGACTTAATATTTCACAGTCACTTCCATCAGCAGATTTAGGTTCAGACTCCATGAACACACGCTGGATTCTCATCCTGAAAGCAGCAATTACAAATGACAATATGCTTATGAAAAAGCAGAACAAGTGTGTGAATATCTTATTTACTTTCTATGCAGGGATCCTCAATATATAGAGCTGGATATTGTACTAAAGACACTTTAAGAAAACGGCAAAGCTTCAAGTTACAACCCTGTCCTTGGCAATCATCATGCCAGCTCTTACTCAGCTCAGAAATGTCCATGACATAATAATGAAAAAGCAGAGTCAGGCTCACCTGATGGGGCTTCCCTGGTCATCTGGAGGGGAGAGCATCTCGGCCCTGTACACATTGCGAATGAGCCGTTGTGTCTTAGGCGTGACCGCTGGTGAAGAGTCCCCCTGAGAGGCTTTCTCAGGCAGCCGCTGCTCTTGTAGTCTCTCTCGGCTCCTGGTTATGGGAGCATGTATGGTTACCTTCTGCTCTGGGGTCATTTGCTGGGGACGGCCCCTGGTGGACCTTCGCATCGGTGTGGTCCCAGCAGGTGTGTTACTGCCATCGCCAGCTGGGTCGAGCCGATCGTCCTTTTGCTCAGTTCCCACCGATGGCTTCTCCTCTAGAGCTGGGACAGGTGAAGGTTCTTCTGCGTTCTTCTTGCCTGCTCTCCTGAGCCTGCTGGCTCCCTTCCTCCCCGACCTACTTGGCTTCTCATCTCCCAGAGGCTTGGACATAGATGTTTGGCCTTCTTCCTCATTTGTAGCCTCCACACTGGTTGGTGGTTCTTCCTGGACCTCAGCAACTCTTTCCACTGCTGTCTCCTGTCTGCCAGGACCCTTTTTGGGTTTGCTGGTTTTGCCGGTTTCTTGGCCAGGCTGCCTAAAGGCATTCATGAACTGCTTTCTTTCAGCCTGACTGCATTTGGAGGTGGCACCAGACTCAATGACAGCCAGCTCCAGATCCTCCTCACGTAGGACCACATTGGACTTCCGCCTGGGAGCTGGAAGGGATTCACACTTTTCCTGTGGGGAGCTTGAACCTTCCACCTTCCTCTTATCATGCTCTAGTGTCTGCCTCCTATTGAATATGGATGCCAACCTCTTCTTGGTGTTCATCACCAGCTCGGGTGCATTGGAGACAGGGTGGACTTCTGCCTGAATTGTAAGGGTACGTGGGGACACTTGTTGCGGATCGCCCTGAGCAGAAGCAGCCACAGACTGCACCTGTGCATCTTTTTCAGTGTCCTTAGGACTGGCAACATCCTCTTCAATTTGACTCTGAAGGAAGTCCTCAAACGAGATTGTAATGGTTCCACCATTCAGACCAGCAGTGTTATCCACCTCCGTGTTGACGTCACATGACCTTGGAGACTGATCCCCAGCTTCTCCATCACCTCCGGTCCCCCCATTGCTCATCTTACCACATTCCTCCTGGGACTCCAAAGAGCAGCCTGAACTGCCCCTCAGTTTCTTCTTCACCGAGGGCCTTCTTCTAGTAGTCTCTTGGAGGCATTTTTTGGGATGCGCATCAGTCGCTGCTGAGCTCTCCATGGGGGGGCTCTTTTCTCCACCAAAGGCCTCCGTGCTGACCTGAGCCAGGAGGGCCGCAGTCTCGCTGCCCAGGAGGGCCGCAGTCTCGCTGCCCAGGAGGACCGGAGCCGTCCCTGCTTCATCCAGCGGCGCCGTCCCGATGTTGGAACAGCTGGATTCCGAAAGTGCGATGACCTCCACGAAGTCGCCCTGAGCCTGTCTGCTGAAAGCAAGCGCCTTGCCTGGCTTCCTACTCTTCCTGAGCCTCTGGGCCTTGGCTGGCCTTGTTGGGGTTTCTGTGTGGCTGGTAGCCTCCCGCTGGTTCTGCCCATTCTCTTTGCTCTGCTCGGACATGCTGCTCTTCTCCAAAGCAGGTGGGGTCTTTTTGAAATAATCTGTTATGCAGTTGGACTTGGGGGGTGAGAACACCTTCTCTGTAGTCTTTGGCATGGGCTGAAAGTAGTTAGTAATTGGTTTAACGGAAGTAATATCCCCATCTTTTCTTTGTTTCTTGCAGGGCTGTTAAAATCAAAGCAAGGAGATTCTGAGAAATGTTTTTCATTTGTTGTAAGAAAACATTCTTTTAAAAAGCTAACGTGTTTGGAAGAATATCCCAATGCTTTATAAAACAATAAATTTTTTAAAGAATTTGAAAACAAAACGCAAAAAGTAGAAACCATATCGCAGTGTCAAAAATGCCGAAGGAGTACCTGCGTGTCAAAATCTTCAATTACAGACGCCATAGCGACGGCCCCAGCCATACCGCTTCTGAAACACACCCCAGAATAAATGATAAATGTTAATGAATTCTGCTGGAAAGAAAAAAAAACACCTTAGACCCCAAAAAAATAACTTCACTGCTTGTACATAAATATTCAATACGTTAACAAGCGCATATTCCGATTGTTTGTTTACTACTACGGATGCAATCATGCCAGCATCAAGTTTACAAAGCAGACCAGCATTAACTGTATTAGTAGACGTGCGTCTGAAAGGGAAAAGTAAGTGTGAGGTTATGGAAGGAAAACATTAGACTTACCAATTTTGCAGAGGGAATGTAAGTGCTATGACAGCTACACGGTAAGAAACCGAACTGTATCAGCTATACATTTTCATTTCCTAAAGACAGCAAAGAACCAAGTCACAACCTTTTAGCCGCCTATTGTTATACGACTAACCTTCAGGTAACATGCGGACTAACCAAATATTTAGCAAGCTGGCAGGCAAGAAATTGCTTGGCTCATACTGCACAATGTCGCCGGCTAAATCCAAAATTCATTATAAAAACATAAATAAGCAACTGCTCACGGACAGTAGTCCAGACTGGCGCGTTAGCTATAGCTGACAGAAAAGAACCGGCTAAACAAGACGTGTAGGTGTAATCAACTCGACAGACAATGCGCACTAAAACATGTCCTCACGTGAAATATACCCATTTACAGAAAGATAAGAGATTTTAGAAAAACGATATTTCAAACGCAATTCAAAAAGAGCGCCTAATACTACCGCTCTCTAGTATCTACTCGCACAAATGGCGCCAAATACCGGTGACCTTTGGCTCAGCGGGCTCCGCCAATCAGCGATCCGCACTACCGTGAGGTCATAGGCATGCTGTAAGGTTACTTTAAAAACACGTCCAGTTTCTCTAAATTGTTCCGTGTCGTTAGCGGTTTTGTCGATCTGTATTCCCAAGTTAAAGAGTCTTTTTTTTTTTTTTGTAAATCTATGTCTTGAGTCATTAATTAAAGAAATTGTGAGCGATCAGATCGTACCTTTGGGTATAAACATTCCCAGGGCCTTGTTTTCACCCATGTAGCATTCAAAACCGGAACTGCAGTCCGCCCATTGCTTGTTTTGGTGGAATATCATCAGTAATATTTATGGTATATATATATGGTTATTCATCTATCCATGATTCTTCTAACTGCTTACCCTGGTTGCGGTCGCGGGTAGCACGGCGTGCACCCTGGATGGGATATCAATAAATTGGTTAATGATTTAAATATCGTATATTTTCAGGTTTGTTTATGCTTAATCAAAAGGTGTCGCTAAAAGCATATGCATGTCCCTGACAGGCTCCAAAATACGCAGTATGTAATCAGCCCAGCTGCATCATAACGTCTTACCTGTCCATCAAAATTGGAAAATTTATATTATTCAATATCGTGACTTTTTAGATGATGCTGCCTGCCGCATATATTTAGTTAATTTACTGATGGTTAAGAATAAGTTTTGATTGTTGTTATGGTAAACTGGATTCTTCCCGTAATTTTGTAATCATAATTTTGTAATCATTTATTTATCAATCGCATTTAATAAAAGTCCAAAACATATTTCATAACATACTGCTTTGAGTTGTGTTATATTTTATCTTTTTTGTAATGTGTGAAGTTCTTCAACACTTCTCCAGCCTGCAAGGACAGTTGTCGTAAAGGTCCACGCCCCTGATTTATGTGCCTAATTCTGATTGGCTGGGTCGGCAGGGACGCCACGCGAAGACCCGTGGGCGTTCATACGATTGGGTGTCGCTGAAGTTGAGCGACAGTTGTGGTTTAGCGATGAAGTACAACATTTGGACTAGGAGGGGACCACGACTTCTAACGCTTTAAAACTCGCAGCATGTATTGGGACTGAGTTCGCCCCAGGTAATTGTACGCTTAAAATAATATAATTTCATAAGTAGATCTTTGAAATGAAATAGCATATTATGTATACGTTTTGTGAAAATCCTCGGATCATCTAAAAGGAAACTTTTGCAATGGTGATGATACCTAGTTGTAATCGGATGGTACCTACCAGTGGTTAGATGAAGCTCGCTATCTAAGCAGTCAAACGGATTCCTAATTGTAAAAAGTAAGTGTACAGTTGTTTGTTTTCTCGGCAAGCTGAGGTACATCACGTGCGACGTAGGGACGTTCCTTTAGGTTCATTTTTTCACGGGTATGGGCATGTTCGAAGTTGAGCAAAACATCTAGATAGAGCCTGCATTTAGCTAGCCAAAAACCCCTAGAAGGACAGAATGGCGAACACCCCTAGGTTTACGGAGAAACAGGTACTACATGCTGTCGGACTTAAGATGAATTTGTACATATGTATGCTGTATTCTGATTAATTTAGGCAAGTTTTAAATCTCTGGATTTTTCGATGTGGCGTTTTTCAGATGCGTAGGCACAAGTGGTTAATGTACAGTATGTAAGGTTACAAACAAATTCTTTGAAAAATTACAAAGGTCCAGTTTATGAATGCATATGTATCCACTGCATGCTACAACATCTGTACGATTTCACCTATGCCCAGCATTATCTTAATATCTGTAAAAACCTCTCTTTCACTATCACAAAGTTTCGTCGTTGGAAAAACAACCCGTTCTTGCCATGATTAGATAATCTCGACGATAGCTTCCGTCTTGCACACACGCGCTGTCATCGATGGTCATTTCTTGCGCTTCGCAAGATTTCTGTCATTTAACAACTGTCTAACTTTGCTTTTAGTCTCTTCAAAACTAGGTATTACTAGACGGCATGATGAGTCCTGATGAGAGCAAGGTCATTTAAATGTAGTTATTATTATTCATGTTGGGATAATAAAACGACGAAGCCAACGAAGACTCATTAAATTAACGCAGTTGCTGTGCAGTGAGGGTAGAATACCGTGTTGTTTTATAGCCATTTAAGATACTGTTGTGGTCTGGTAGCATGTTCTCTAGATGCTGCAAGTGTTTTTACTGGATTTTTCTGCTCAGCATGTAATTACTGTCTTCTGTAATCCTGCCGTTTGAAATGATTGTGATGTATATGCAGAATGGGAACCATTTTGGATGAGTGGGTAAACGGTAGACCACTTTATTCAATACATTATTACACTTAACATCTTAACACATAACTGGTGTTTGATTTAATTATTGTGCCTTGTGACGGTTTTCTCTTAGATGTTTGCTCCTCCTAACTCTTACTCTCAAATCCTCTTTTAGTGTTAGAGTACCGCAGTTCATTTGCCTTATTTAATAAATCAAAAATTAGTTTTTTTTTTAGCCTTGTCGAAATGTGATTATAGTCACACAAAATTAATCCCATTAGGCTAAGAGTTCGTGCTCTAAGTTAGCAGCAGTATATCCCAGTAATGCATGTCTAAAAAGCAGAGTTCATTACTTTGTCTCTCGGTATGTAACTTGCTTTGTGCTCTTTGCGCACCCCCTAAATGTAATATTTGTACAATTATAAAGACTGCTTTGTACTGTAAAGCATTCGGGTAAGAAAATCTGTGCCTGGCACAGCCAAAGATAGCTTTGGGCATGTAGTGCCTTTGTACATAAAGTCACCTCCTGTGTCCAAGGTCTCGTTTGCCGGCGAGCCACGATATGCGCTGTGGCAGCCATGAGACGGGACTGCTCTGGTGCCCTGCGCCGGCTGGCATGTGCCACCCACCCCCCAGCGGCACGCGGTTCGGGAGCAGGGAGGACTGACGTCGCTGCTTTGAAGATGTTGATGATAACACTGGGTGGGGGGGGGATTCCTTGGGACAAAAAGCAGTGGAACTGTTCTCTGACCGTAGTTAGTTATCACCCGTGTTGGGGGGAGGGGGGGCAAGGATTCACCCTAGCTTTCTGTGTGTCAGGCGCTGCACTAAATCTAGCTTATTTCACCATTTCACGTGACCTCATTCCTCCACAGTAACAAGGGTTCTGCAGGATGGCTACGCCTGGTATAGAACTGGCAACTGCTAAACCAGAGTGCAAGCCTTGCTTATCCTTTTAAAAACAAGGGAGTAATTTTATGGTTGACGGGTGATTGTTGGCCCAGGTCAGGTGACTGGCATCTATACTCTATCAAACTTTTTTCTTTTCTTTTTATTTTTGGCACCAAAATATATGATTAAGCTCTACAGAGATATTGCTGTTCTGATGCTATTATTTGGGGTCTAACCTGACTGGTTTGGCTGGGAACACATAGATTGGGGCAGGTGCCTCTGGGGCAGATCTTACCACCCTTCATCATGTGCCCCATGGGATTTTGCAGGGCTAGTGCAGAAAGGCATAAATGCTTGTGGTTTATGTGTAAAAATTCAAGTTATGCTTGCTGGTTCAGTAGGTGGCTACGTGCCAGACTCATTGTTGCCATGTTTTGAGCAGAATGATGCTTACATTCATTTCTGAGAGCCTGGAGTGGCGGCTAATCCATCAGGCCCCATGGACTCACTCACAGAGTAATGGGAGGGTCTGAGGCTGGCGAACCAGCTTAGTCTGCCACAGGCGCAATGCTGTCCGGAAGCGTCCAGAAGCTTCCGGAAGTGGTTTCGGTGTTTTTCGGCTCAGACTGTCAGCTCTTCCTGCCACTTGCTGCCTTGTAAGGTAATTGTGAAAGTCTGCCACAGCGTTCAGACCACGTTTCTCACACTCTTTTCTCTTTTTAAAAATCCTTTTATGTGTTTGTTGCATGATTTTCCATGTTTCAATTTAAAGGCACCCTTAATTTAACTGCTAGCTGAGCCGTACGGGTGGGGATCATTTTAGCATACAAGGGGTTCGCATTGGGCCTGTGAGCCATTGGGGCATGAGCTGGGGGTTCCGCTGACCCCCCCCCCAGTGTGAATCATACTGAAGGCCGTGTACTGACTGAGAAGTGTATGTGTCGTGTGCAGCGAACCTAACGCATGAAGAGAGAGCAGCTAGAAAATGGTGAAATGGAATCGTGTTCTGCTGTCGTTAAAATGCTGCAACAAAGCAGGTGGTTCCCAACAGAAACCGTGTACGCATTTTACAGATACTCTCTGTGCGGAAAAAACAGACGACAGCCGAATTAGGGGTGTGTCGTCACTGTTCGTCATTGATTTGAGGTTTTTATTGCCGTTATGGGGGCAGTTTTAATGCACTGAGGTACAGACAAGCATTTAGGCAGAAGTTTGTTCGAACCAACTAACATCCGAAGTACGAATGTTTCCCAAAACCACTGTACTTTGTTAGTACCACAGTAGTTTGAACTACAGTGGCTCCAGCAGTGATTGGTCTGACTCTCACGAAGAGCAAAAACTCACTTTGTAATAAATAAACTTCACAATAATATTCATACACTTCTTTTAATAAATCTTTTAATCATTTGAAATCTTTTTCATAAACTTTTTTGTTTCGATATTACATCATTAATGTATTGTGTCAGTCATATAACAGCAATAATAATATTAAAAAGTCAAAAATATCAATATGTCATAATAATAATGTGATACTTGTAGCACGCTTCTTGTAGAGGAAAAAAATAGAACTATTGGCTTTTAGGCTACAATGCATTTAGTGAAATCAGCTCCATCTATAATTACGTTTATTTTTATTTTAGTCATGCTATGATCCAGTCCTGTGCTTGCAGCCTACTAGTGGCTCAGTGAGAGTCATGGCTATGAATAACACCTACTATGATGTATCAGATTCCTCGCCCAGTAGGCCATGGGTATGTATCCAAGCAGCGGTGTGTATTTTTCATATTTCAGCGAAAGCGCTTAGTGATTAAAAAGCAATTTATTATTTTTAGCCATTAATTTGCCCATGTTTTTTCCTGTTTAGTACTATGTGTACATAAGCACTGAATGGTAAATCGTTTCAGCATCGTCATTGCGATGTGCATGTGCGTAATAGTCATATTGCATTTGTCGTCACTGCTTTGTGTCTGTTGACACAAACTCACCACAACACCGCCAACTTACTAGACACACTCTTTGTTAGCTATTGTTAGATAAGGTCTATTTGGCAGTAGTAGGTAGTAGGCAGCAGTTTATTTTGGGTAATTTCATCTCCTTTTTGGAAATTTATATTCATCTATGTAATGCATTCTACCATATAGAACAAACAAGGTGGGTTAACAACATCCTCTCCAATCATATCATACTCATGAATAGAGAGGTACAAAAAGTACTCTTACAACTACATTTTCAAAGCACTTCATATTATACATGTTTGTACAGCAAGATTATTCAATATTTTCATCTTACTTGCATGGTGACTCTCCTCCGTCGACTGCATTTTCCAGCATCCATGATTAAGAGTGAACTGCATAGTATATTTAATGAACTTAATGTTTGCGAACGTTCATTTGAACTGTCGTTTTGGGAAACACCTGTGTTGTTTAATGATGTATCGTACTATGTAAGTTCAGTGTCGTTACATCCGTAGTTCGAACTATGGTTTCGGGAAACACCTGGGTTGCATTTCCATAGTTCGAACCACGCAAGTTGCTAACGTAGTTAGCAACTACGCTTTTGGGGAACGCACCCCCAAACA
This sequence comes from Paramormyrops kingsleyae, assembly GCF_048594095.1. Lineage (NCBI taxonomy): Eukaryota > Metazoa > Chordata > Actinopteri > Osteoglossiformes > Mormyridae > Paramormyrops > Paramormyrops kingsleyae. Next base: position 11,477,680 of record NC_132801.1, read on the forward strand.
GCAGGAATGGAAAGTTGAGGGAAGGGAGGCTTATAGAAATGAACCATCCTCCCAGAGGGGCTGGAGGAGGTGGCTGGGGAGAGGGAGGTCTGGGCATCTCTGCTATGGGCGCTTTTCCACCGTACTAAGTACAGTACTTTCGGTACTTTCGCTTTTCCATTGACTTCCGGTCGAGTACCAGTACCAAAAGTTTCAGTACCTAAAGTGCTAAACCAGCTGGGGTACTTCTTTGTTACTTTGGGGTGGGACTTAAAACGCTTTCTTTGTCAACTCGTTCCAGATGGCATGACAAGAAATGAAAAAGTATTTTGTTGAATATACTAATACAGCACGCATGTAGCATGCTGTCCTAGCGATGTGATTTTGTTATAAATATAGTGATGTGATTTTGTTGTAATAAATATTGGGGTATTTATAAACCAAAAAAGGAGTTCATAAATTTCTCAGAAACCCATCTTCGAGTGATTTAAATGGCAAGGATGAGAATGATTATGATTATCTCGGAGAATGAATGCAGCACTCATGCGAAAGCAGAGTAAAACTCTAAACCCATTTTTAAACGTATAATAATCTATAAAAGGAATAATTATTAAAATTGCAAAGCTTGGTAAGTTTTTTTGAAAAAAATATTTTAGCAAAACTTTAACCCCTGCGCCATAACATCCATACAGAATTGAAAATAAGACAAAGCCTTATTTTAAGATAGTTGACTGGTGATGTAAGAATTGTATGTGCATAACATGCAGTGTTGGTATTAATATTGCACATTATCCAGCCCTATAATATACTACAGTCAGTTTTTGAATTCAGTGAGAAAAAAGAAAGGTGTGGAAAACCAACACCTTGAAGTACCGGAAAACGCCTTATGATTGCTGCCCCTGTGACTCATAAGAACATAAGAACATAAGAACTATACAAACGAGAGGAGGCCATTCGGCCCATCGAGCTCGCTTGGGGAGAACTTAACTAATAGCTCAGAGTTGTTAAAATCTTATCTAGCTCTGATTTAAAGGAACCCAAGGATTCAGCTTGCACTACGTTATCAGGAAGACTATTCCATACTCTGACTACACGCTGTGTAAAGAAGTGCTTCCTTAAATCCAGTTTGAAATGTTCCCCCGCTAATTTCCACCTATGGCCACGAGTTCTTGTATTTGAACTAATGCTGAAGTAACTATTCGGTTGAACAGCATCCAAACCTGTTAGAATCTTATAGACCTGGATCATGTCCCCCCTCAGTCTCCTTTGCTTGAGGCTGAACAGATTTAGCTCAAATAACCTTTCCTCGTATGACATTCCTCTAAGACCAGGAATCATTCTTGTGGCCCTACGCTGCACCTTTTCTAAGGCCGCTATGTCCTTTTTAAGATATGGTGACCAAACCTGTACACAATATTCTAGGTGAGGTCTCACCAAGGAATTGTATAATCTTAGCATTACCTCCCTTGACTTAAACTCCACACACCTGGAGATATACCCCAACATCCTATTGGCCTTTTTTATTGCTTCCCCGCACTGGCGAGAATGAGACATGGAAGCATCAACATACACACCAAGGTCTTTCTCATAATCAGCTACCTTTATTTCAGTAGGTCCCATAAAATACCTGGACTTTATATTTCTGCTCCCTACATGGAGTACCTTACATTTGTCTATGTTAAATTTCATCTGCCAGGTGTCTGCCCAGTCACTAATTAAATTAAGATCCCGCTGTAGCTGCTGAGCCAGACCCAGACAAGCAGTGGAAGATGGATGGATGGACAGATGGGTCTTGAGGCATTCCTTGAAGGTGGAGAAGGAATCTGATGAGCAGATGTGGTTCAGTAGCTTATTCCACCATCGGCAAATCACACAAGAGAACTTGACAATTACATTGTAAACAATTAAAGAAACCACCCAAAACTTGAATATGCTTTTTGTTACTATATAGGGTTATATTTTTTAAAACAGGGGAATTTGTTTGGGTTTTACTCTTCAGTGTTGTGCAAAATAGTCATAAAAACCTGCATGAAAAACAATCGTGATAAAATCGTGGACTGTCTGAAAAAAAATTGTGATGCAATATTTTTGCCGTGTTGCCCACCCCTACACTCCGGAGCGACACTTTTCTCATGGTGGAGGGACATCCAAGCGGCGTTGGTTAGCTGACAGAGGTGGGTGAGATGGGACAAGGGTGTTGAGGAGCCTTTTGATGGATCTGTAAGCCAGCGCCAAGGACTTGAACGTGATGCGAGCACCAGTAGGGAGCCGGTAAAGAGAGATGAGGATGGATGTGACATGAGAACGTTTAGGCTGAGATGCCCTGGTTGACTCCCTCCCCCCCCACCTGTTCTTGCCGTTGCAGGGGAGCCGCAGCATGTCTATAGAAGTGGAGGTGCTGCTGCAGGAGGCGAAGGAGAACATCGAGGCAGCGCAGAACTACAGGGCCGAGCTGCAGCAGCGTCTGCACGGGCTGAACCAGGCGCGAAAGCAGGTACGGAGTGGGGCAAACTGCAGCCAGGGGCCAGCGGCCTTTTTATAGAGTCTGCTCTGCATGCTGTGTCACCCATCCCCCAGAACTTCCTCTCTGCCTCATGCTCGCCCTCTGCTTGTAAACACTGCTGTTACTTCCTGTTTCTTCGTGAGATACAAAGGGAAGCCAGACCCGTCTCCCTTCTTCTCCGCCTTGCCTCTCTGTCTCTCTGTTAACCCTAACCCCCCCCCCCCCCCCCCATCATCCCATGGCCTCCGATCCTCGTATTCGCTGGCTGGACGACTTTGGGCAGCGGTACCCTCTTACTCGTTAACAGCTGTAACGCCATTAAATGAAATGACATCTCCTGGCCAATCTGGGTATCGCAGCGCCATTAAGTCGCCGAATTCTGTGGATGAGGGATCCTTCTGAGCGACGGCGACTGCGACGTGAAGTGCATCCCAAAGCCAGGCCCTTCCCCCACCTGTGGGTTACTGTCTCTGCTGGACAGTGGTGATGTTTTGGGTCTGATTGTGATGTTTGATCGCAAAGGCGCGGTCCAAAAAGACAAGCCCAGCTGAGGGGTGGAGCACCCTTTGGAAGCTTGTGGGACTCCCCGGGGCCACATCATGTCCGTGGAACGTCACACTTCTGGAATGTGGTTAATACCCCCACATCCCCCCCCCCCCACTAAAGGTGCAGGGTCACAGGGAGACAGGGAGCCGATACCCGAGCAGGCAGTGGTGTGTCTGATGTGGGAAGGAAGCAGCACATTCGCACTGTAGTGTGTGCAGCACGTAGGCCATGACTTGACACCCCCCCCCACCCCTGAGCCTGGCCCCGGGAGCCAAACACTGGTGTGCGCTCGCACGCACACTCGCTCACTCTCTCCCAAGGGACAACCACGTACGTCCGGCAGCGTGTGACGGCGATGTGTTTCCTGAATGGCAGCCTCTGATGTCATCAGCTACTCACTTCCTCATGTTGTTCCTCTGCTTATCAACCCATCCTCTGCTCTGCTTTTATCGGTGCAGCACCGAGTCCTACTTTCCGTTTCCCTTGGCTTGGGGAAGACAACCCCCCCCCCCCCCCATTGCAGAGATGGTCTGGGTCTCATTAAGAGCAGTGGGGGGAGGGAAGAATGCTGAGGCGGCTTGCTTCAGAGATGGTCCCTCTGAAGCACCGTGTCCAGCCAGGGGGAGGACGGAGACCTGGTGGGGGAGGGGCATTCACAAGCCCCCGCCGGAGCTTGGCAGCTCTCTGCGCGCCTGTGTGACTCACCACAAAACAAAAAAAAAAAACACTATTGTCAGTTTTGGAGGCAAACGTCTGCTCCAGTGGCACATTTCGAATTGGCGTGATTTATCTTCAGTCCCCACGGGGAACTCCTTGCCCCTGTGACGGTTTCCCCTCAGCTGAGTGTGAGCCATTTCTTTTATTGACCAATCAGCTCGTTTTTGCTGCAGACTCTTGGGGGTTTCCCATCGCCGTGAGAACTGCTGCGACGACGTTCTCTGGAATTTCAGGTTATGGGGGAAAAGAAAAATTTCTTGACGAGTTATAACAGCCTGGTTGTTTCTTCCAGAAAGCCACAATTTTTTAAAAATTTTATTTTAAAAGTAGTTAAATGCATTTTCTTCAGTACATCAGCTCTGAACAACTGGATATTAACCTGGAAACCTTTGATTACATAATGGGCCTGGTTGGGACAAAGTCATGCGATGAAGCCTGTTGTGCATTTCAGAGACAGATTATCACCCCGGCGTGCGTTGCAGGTACGAGGCAGCGCCAGCCAGACGCAGGAGGTCCTACGGCGGCACTTCCAGGAGCTGCAGGCCGGCGTCTCGCGCCTCCTGAACGAGCGGCTCGGGCTCCTGCTGGAGGAGGTGGATGCCATCGAGCAGGACAGCGTGCGGCCGCTGGACGACTGCCAGAAGCTGATTGAGCATGGCGTCAGCGCGGCTGACGAGCTCCTGAGGGAGGGTGAGCCAGAACACCTGATTGGCAATGCCTGCTGTACAGGGCGCCCCCTACTGTTGGAGGCATTGCCCTCTATTCCCACATTACTATGAAATGAAGGAATAAAAAATGAAATATGTAAACAGAACCCTAACTATGATTAACTAGTTCTGTTAAAATGTTAAAAAGGATGAATCAAAGCTAACTTCCATCTTTTACTTGCATTACCCAGTTAAGTAGGAAGATGGTGGAGCAGCCCCTGTCTTCTGCACCGCACCCCTCAGTTACAACATTTAATGCCCTTATGGTCCCACGCAGGCGAGGCAGCGATCCGCTGCGGCATCGGGGAGAAGGATGACAAGCTGGGAAGCTTCACAAAGAAGGCACTGCAGATCCAGCTGGACAGGTAGGTAGCCTGGGGTGGAACAGCGGGGGGGTGGCACTGGGTGCGGAGGACCCGGGTGGAAAAACATCCAGCCAGTGGCAAAGGTCAAACGAGGTCCTGCCCATTGTCGCGCGTGTGTCTCTGCTAGAATGGGGGGGGTGGTGTGATCTGCCTGTGTGTGTATACAGACGCTTCCTGCTCGTGATTTTGGGATTCAACACAATAGCGATTGCAACCCCCCCCCCCCCCCCCATATGAGCCACTCCCTAATGACTTGGAGAGAGGGACCCCTCAGTAAATATGCTTTCTGCTTTATGGCAGAAACTACTGTTGAGTCTGTTAGTGACGTGTGTGTGTGTGTGTGTGTGTGTGTGTGTGTGTGTGTGTTCCCTCGTTCCCGATCACCCAGCCTCCCTGAGGTGCCAGCGCTGGTGGACGTGCCCTGCCTGTCTGCCCAGCTGGACGACTCACTGCTGTCAGCAGTGACAGAACGCATCGCCCGCCACGGCAGCGTGGCCGCACACCCCCCTGTGCAGATCGAAGAGCTGGTGGAGAGGCCAGGGGGCGTGCTGGTGCGCTGGTGCAAGGTGAGCCACCGAATCGCTGGCCCTCGTGCCCCTCTGCCCGAGTCCTGAGCCGTACACTGACAAACCGAGAGTCCCAGCCATTTGAGTTAGAGCACAGAGAGTAAATATAAAAAGTCTGATCACGTTGGGATATGCTGGGGCTCATAAGAGGGGCCATAATTTATACAGGAGGACCAACCTTATCATTAGCCAATGACATGTTTTGAATCGGTGAGTGACGCGAAAGGGGTTACTCGGGAGGCCAATCGGATTACAGCTGGGCCCAGTGACCCTGTAGCCCCGCCCCCATATTCACCTTTGTAAACCTCAATGAAGAAGAAGGGTGATGCTAAAGCTGAGTCCCTGAAGGGGATTCTATGGGTGAGGCTCTTAACCTCTTTGGATGAATTAGGAAGGTTAGTTGTCTGTACAAGCAGGGAAACAAAGCATGAGGGAAAAACCAGTAGAGAGAAACCCAGCAGACTCTGATTCACCTACTGGGAAGAGAGAATAAAGGACTTCCTGTGGTATAGAAGAGGAGAGTGTGAAACATGCGTGTTCACACTCTTCCCTTTGTATCAGTGCTTCTGGCAACATGGGCAGTCAGACTATCCAAGAACGACTGTGTTCTGCATTGGCTGCGGCAGTTAGAGCATTTAGGATATTAACCCTCAGGAGTCAAGGGGTAGGGAACACACTTTCACGGACTGGGGCATGGTCACACATTTCATTCAGTATCATAAACTTAATTCATGGCAAATAAATTATTCCTTATATATTTGTTTTGGCATTAAACTCATCTTAATCTTAGTGTACTTTGTAAATATGTCAGATTTATGTTAAGTTTGTAACTTGACATCAAAGTATAGACATTGCAAAATGCAGTTTGGAACACTTGCAGAAACATAATAAAAGTACATAGTAAGCAATGGTGGCAGTTTGTTTTGATCCCAGATATCTGATCACCAAAGTCTTGGCTACATGAAGATGACTAAATGGTGTAGTTGCAACATTCAGTTTCATAAATAAATAAGAAAAACCGAACTCATGTCACTATTTGTGGCTCCTTTCATTGAATATGTAGCAACTTTCATGTGTATGAATGAGCCATTGTCACCTGGCCACATCCCTCCCCCCCTTTATGGCTCTGAAGGGGACGTATCTGGATCGCGTTTCACCGCTGCGCTGTTCATCAAATTACCATGCGAATGCGATTTGAATACGCGCTAATGCGGCTATTTAGAATGTGAATAGCGATCTTCGGGTGAGAGCGGTACTACACGCCCCCGATGCAGGTAAAACAAAGTAAGGTGACATGATTTACTTTTTTGCCGATTTAACCTCATTTTAAAAACTTTAATACTTCCGACAATGGACGTTTTGAAAAGAAGACAGATTACGGATTTAGTTAGTGTTTTTTTCATGTTTCTATAATAAGATTTCAGCGAGTCTGAAATACACGAGAAAGATACTCAGCATTGCCGACGATGCCGTCGACTCCAGAGGGTTAAGAGTCTTTATCACCAGTGATGGCCAAATGAAGCTTCATGAACCATTTGCTGTATTTTTTGACCCCACTAGATGGCGCTCTTAGTTTGCTCTGGGGCATGCTTTGGGCACAATATAGTGGAGTCAGAAAAGACAGTAAAGACAGACAGAAGTTTCATTTGGCCATCACTGTTTATCACTCTGCAGTATCCTGAAATCTGGGGCCGTGGTGAGCCTCAGGCCCATTGCAGGAAACACTGGGAGCATCTGACAAGAACTTTACTTTGAGCTGGTCTGATTTGTGTGGTGAGAGCGATCTCCTTCTTCATACGACTACATGACTGAACTTGGGTGTGGCCACTCAGGTGGACGACGACTTCACGGTACAGGACTACCGGCTACAGTACCGTCGCGGAAACGCCAGCCAGTATGAGGACGCCTACATTGGCAAGGACAGCGAGTTCCTGGTGCTGCACCTGGACCCGCACACGGATCACCTGTTCCGTGTCTGCGCCCGGGGTGATGGCCGGGCAGAGTGGAGCCCCTGGAGTGTGCCGCAGACGGGCTACACCACGCTGGCACCACACGGTAACCCACCCTCATGTGTGCGGGAGCTACAGTAACAAGGGACACGGACGATAATTTAGCTAGCATTGCTAATTTAGCTAGCATTGCTAAGCTAGGCGCATTTAAGGGGGTTCGTGGACTGTGTTGCGTTTGGCTATACTACACACCTATCCTGTCGTGTGAGTGCAGTAGGCTTGTATTTATGTTGCGGTTTGTGAGGAATCGTTCTGTGACTTGGTATCTTACAGAATGGCGCCCCAACAGCGATGGCTACATTCTCAGCAGCCGCAGGAACATCGCCATGCGCAGTGACTCCCCATCCTCTGCCAGGGTCCTCTACTCCAGCTCTCCCACTTATTTTTGTGGACAGACGCTCACATTCCAGTAAGCCCACCCCTCCCCTCAGTGACTCCCAGGGCTGATCTCACTTCCTGTAAAAATCCATGAATATACATCCTTAAATGTGGCGTGTGATACAGGATCATGGCAGCTGGTCAGGTGCACAAGCAGGACAGCCTAGGGGTGTGCGTGGAGGACACGAGCGGCGCCGAGTCCTTGCAGAAGGACAGAGCCGTCTGCATCTCCACCAATGGTAAGCTGACATGCCCCCCCCCCCATTTCACTAGCAAGAATGAGTGTATGATAGACCTTGCTTGCTTGCTTGCTTGACCTAAAGTGTTAAGGTTTACCCATATTTTGTCGAACCTTTCATCCATTTATTTTCTTAAAACTTAAACTTTCATTTTTATGGACACAGAAGCCTTCAAATTGCACAAGGGCTTCAGACATCACCTTTGATTCTTGTTTTGATTCTGTTTTTTGTATTTTAGCCATTGAGTAAACATGCTTTTCATTGGTATCAGTTATTTTCTCAGAATTTATGAATTTCAAGGTCATAATCAGAGCAAAATTAACTTAAAGTGGTCAATGGGCATTTTTTTATAAATGGTGAGAAAATGTTATGTTCTTTCCTGAAGGTGCCGTTTTTGTGAATGGGAAAGAGATGACCAATCAACTGCCAGCCATCTCCCCTGGCTCGGCAGTGACCTTTGACATGGAAGTGGTTGGCCTGTTTCCAATGACCAACAACAATATGAATGACGGAGGGAACTGCAAGCTGAGGGTGACAATTGGTTCTGGGAACAGGGAGGTGGTGTTTGATTGGCTGCTGGACCAGGGGGTGGACTGCCTGTTCTTCGGCTGCTCCTTCGTCTACCCTGGATGGAAAGTCCTTGTCTTCTGATTTCCCTTCCGTCCAGGTTAGGACGGCCAGATGGTGAGGAAGCCCAGTTTGCTGAATTGACCAGTCTTTTAAAAAATAATATACTTACCTATTTTTTTTTCTGTTTTCTTCAAAATTTGAGTTCTCTGCGGATAGTGTTGGGGTAAAGCTTCTGGGCTCAACCAGCGTAGATTCCCTCCAGGTCCATCATTCGAACAATTTAGAGAGACATGAAATCCAAGTGTAACAGCTGACTTACATCATAATTATTTGAAACTGAAAACATATCAAATGATATCCATGACTTTGAGTTGAAGCTCATGCTGGAGTAGGTGGCAACAGGTCGGAACGAAATGGCCAGTGATCTGCGATGGAAAGAAAGCACAATGGACACAGGACTACGTTATGCCTTACGATCAGCTGTATGTCACTGAGGTGCAATGGCGTGAGCCGGCTTTGCCGAAACATACTATGTGAACGATTGTTTTCCTTCATTTATGAATTCAGCCTTAAAACATACTGGGAGGACGAACAGTCTGGGAGACCTAGTCCCTCTGGAGTATCTCGTGTGTGAATCCGTGGAATTTTCCATGGAACTCCAGTCTTTAAAATGTGACTTTCTGTGAATTATTCTGCAGAATAACTTTAAGTAAGGTTGAAAAAATCGGTTTGGACGGTTAACTGAGTAATAGGCTGATTTTGGTGCTCAGTGTAAGTACGGGAGTGGCAGGATTACCATGGATGACTGGATGAATGAAATTTGTAGTTTTTTGGTGGTTTTTTTGTAGGTATTTTTTTACAAGTTTGCTCGTGACTAACTGCATGCTGAACTTCGAAGCAAGGTCAATACTAAAGGGTACCTCCCCGGTAGTGGGTACAGACTCAGTATTACCTGTTCACCTTTCCTCTGATTAAAATATAATTGCATATTATCCTATGTTGCCCCTTTATTGCTCTTGTAAACAACATACCAGAGTTGGAATCGCAGAAGTTGCCAAGCAGGTTGGGAATACGTAAGGAAACTGACATTTCGGGATGTGCGAGAAGCTACGGGCTTGATGCATAACCTTTCAACGTAAACTGAAGGTGCAGAATACTCAACTGATTGGTCATCTGTAATAATCTGGAATTGCGTAGACGATGCGAAGGGAAGGCTCAGACCTACACTGGCCTGGACAAGAGCTGATGGAAAACTGATGGACAGACGGGTATGTGAAGGCATTGTCTCATATAGCCCCGTTTTCAACATCGTAAGAATGTCGCAAGCATGTTGCAGAAAAAGCCGAATGACAAGCAAGAAACAGACCTTAAGATGTTACATAAGCCAAAGGAGGATAACTGGAAATAGCCCATGAAAAAATACAAAATGACAGACCGTATTAGCAATTATCTCATAGGAAGCAGCAGTAACATAAAAGTGAATATACTTGGCAATGCTGCTTGGTGTGACACGAGACCAGTTACCAAGGGCATAGATTTGGGTATAGGCAGGGCATTTCGGGCTGATTCGGTCCCTACCAATGTTAAAACCAACCCTAAGGCCTTGCCTGTTAGCTTTTGGTTACACTTTTTCACTGCTAAATGAAGAAACCACTACTGTGCAGCTACAGTAAGAAGAGAAGCAGGGATTGGCTCATGAGAGGCTATGAATACACAAACATGCAGAGGCCTAGAGTCAGCCATGTGGGATAGAGGAGTATTGTTCAGGCTAGATATATTTCTCCAAAATTTATTACGATCTGCTTGGAAGAATGGAGGAGGCAGTGACTGACGAGTAGTACCAGGACCTCTATGAATGATGAGAAAGGATCATTCTTGCAATCTCTCTACACATCAAATATTGTTCATTATGAACTGGATAAGCAAACACAGCAAAGGTATTCCGCATACACTTAGTACTCATCTGGATGAGACTTTTATAGAGACCAAAAAGATTTAAAACGGGTCTCACGATTTCCTGGGTGTCCGACGGTGGGAATCAGTCTCTCCACATAAGGACTGCAGGAGGTCGTTGATGTTCTGAGCAGATGCTGGAGAAGCGACTTCGTAAATTAGCATAGGTCATGAGCTGTGACTTTGGTGCCTATGCTTTTAAACCAAATCCGGCATTCTGGGATGCAAGAACTTCATTTACAGGTCATAATGAGTATCTTAGCAACTTCTCCAACCTGCAAAGTTAAAGGTGTCAAAAGATCTACTCTTTATGAATGGAACCCATAACCTGAATTAGACTCAACTGCATCGCACCTCTTAGAGCAGTGTTTCCCAACCCAGTCCTCGGGGAACCCTGGACAGTCCACATTTTTGCTCCCTTCCAGCTCCCAGTCAATCAAGAACACAGAATACCTGGTACAGGTGCGCTGGGAGCTGAGAGGAAGGAAAAACGTGGACAGTCCGGGGTTCCCCCGAGGACTGGGTTGGGAAACACTGTCTTAGAGGAATTTCACTCATGATGATCCATGCCTTTCATATGCATCTGGTCAGGCTCATCATCCCCAGTAACGGACTTTGAAAGATCAAACCACTATTGCCAACAATGGTAAAAAAATCCTTTTATTTGATAAAAACATTTTCTGTAACTCCTTTATTACAAAATTCACAACTTGAACACGGTTTAACATTGGTTCACTCTCGCGGCCCCACGCAAGGAACGGAAATGTGCAAACAGTGCTTCTGCAGCAGTGACAGCATAATCCATCCGCCTGCTGGGCAAGTAAGAACCTAGAGTAAGAGTCTCCCACAGGAACAACCAACACGCGCAGATTAAAGTGACAGTTGGGCATAATTAAAAAGGGGAAACAAGCAGCTGCAACTCAACCCTTTGGTCTGTAGAACTCCGATCAAACCTCACACCCACCCCTCACACTTTCCATTAAAAAAAACAAACCTATCATAATATCTGCATCCTAAAAAAGTAGAACATTTTTTTTACAATTAGTGATATTGGGGTTCAGTAGGAGGTAAATAGTTTCCTGATGTGTGACATATATAAATACACACACGCACACGCACACACAAACACACACGCTGTTTTTTTTGGCAGGAAATTGTAACGAGGTGCCTGCATGCAGCCGGAGAAGCTGATCACTGTGAAACACAGGAGTGCAGCAAACCAAAGGGCGTCCGGCATGCTGGCCGAATGCTGCTTGCAGGGTGGAACGCAGAGGCGTTGGAACCCTTACTAATGAGAGACCGAAGAACTGCAGGTTTCCATGGAGAAAAGTTATTCTGGGGGGGAAAAAAAACCTGTAAACATTTTGCATAAGTAAAAACGCACTGTTCCACTCAACAGTGGAAAAGTAATGAGTTCCTTCTGGTGCATCCAGTGATGAATTAGTTTGTCCGTATTCATTATAGTCAAGTCAGGTGTTCCAGTCCACAGTCCAGTCCCACCATCCTTTCCACAGGAGAGCAAAGGCTACAGAAAGCTGCTTCTAACTGTCCTCCAGCTAGGTCATATACCCACTGTGACCAGCATAAATCTACCTTTTTTTTTTTTTTTTAAGATTTTGCATCAGATAATTCTATTCTGATTTAATATAGTTGTAACCCCCCCCCCCCCCCGCCCAAAAAAAGACACCTAGAATAAGGCAAGTGCTAAACATGATCACTTTTATACATAGGGTTGTTAAATTAAAATGAAAATAAACTCATACTGAGTTTTCCCCCCATTTTTAATACATTCTTGTGATGCTGACCTGACATATGATGTTCTTACAGGAATGTGGATTGGGATTGCAAAGATGCAAGCTAATGCAGTCATGAGGAATCCAGATACGATCTGCAAAAAGCTAAACAAAACTGGATTCTCTGACGCAATACAGCAGGCCAGAATTACAGCAGGATTACAGATAACTGATCTTAAGTCTTCTTTCAACTCAATCCCCCCCCAACCCAACATTACCCAGCCCTGCAAAATCAGTCTGAGGGGGCTGATCTCAAGAGATTCTGGCACTTGCTGTGCTTCTGAGCTTCAGTGTGGCCGTCGATGCTGTTGTCTTCCACTCGCGGCGCCCCCTGGATTTCCTTCAGCCGGGCCATGGCCTTGTCGATGGTGCCGATGCTGACCAGATTGAAGTCGTGCATGCTCACCATGTGCAGCAGAAAGTTGCGGCACAGGTTCCTGTGAGCGATCTGGGCTCCGCATTTCTCCACGAACAACAAGCAGGCCTGATTCATCTGATTGTCCGCTATGAATCTGGCGGGTAAGAATTTGACAGTAGAGGGCTTGAACAGTGCTAAGAGCATCGGATGTCTTTAAAACCACACTGTCTAAGATGAGCAGGAGCGTCAGGTTTTGGGCCCCATGACAGCATATGATACTGAGTGCCCAGCTCAGAACAATCCAATTATGTTCCTAATATTTTAAAGTCTCTGTCACTCCAGGGAAATTGGCTTCACCCTAACATTCCTGGCCCTGTACAGTATCCCGGAGAACCTCTCTCTCTCTCTCTCTCTCTCTCTCTCTCTCTCTCTCTCTCTCTCTCTCTCTCATATAATACATATATATTATACATATACACACACACATATACATATATATATTATATATACACAGACACACGCACACGCCAATCATGAATATGAGTCGTGATACACACCCATGCTTCATAACGTGCAGATTCCAGAGTTTCATCACTTCCTTCTCGCCTTCGTTAACATCCATAAATTCTTCGATTTGCTGTGAGAATAATTGGGACCAAGGTGAGAAACACCACAGTTATGCTGGAACGGGAACCAACTTTGCTCCATCCGAAGCCCACATGGGGGTGGGCCGCAGCCTCCCCCCGGGGCAGGAGTCGAGCCTCACCGTCACCGTCTTCTCCCTGAGCCAATCGGGGTCCCGCTCGTCCTCGCTGTCCACCTCCATCTCCTGGGGCCGCAGTGGCATGCAGCTGTCGCTGTGGAAGTAGAGCCGGTTGTGGCCGCTGATGTAGGTGCGCTGCTGCTCCACTTCGCCCTCCTCGGAGTCCAGGAACTCGGACAGGCTGGGCTTCGAGCGCTTGGGCCTGAAGCAGAGACCGGGTCAGAAGGTTCCTCTCAAGACGCATGAAGCCCTCCAGCACTAGTGATCTACATGCAGTTCCATTGTTAAAATATATCACGAAAAACGTGCACAAGATTGTTTATAAGACACTGGCTAAAATGATTGCAATTTTAGCAAATTAAATTACTGTTCGAATTCTCAAAGACAAAGCCTTACTTATGGTATGCACAATATGCAGTGAGGCTCAGATAATCACTACACAGATATAGAACAGAAATAAAATATATAATAACCATATATTGTAATATAATTAATATATAACTATCTGTCAGTTGCCTGGAAAGTGCCATGCCACCAGGGGGCAGCAGGCTCACCTGCACACCAGCACATGTGTCACAGCGGTCCTCTTCACGGGGCCGTTGCGGCTGAAGGCAAACCCCGGCTGGCTGTGGATATCCTGGGGGTTCCCCACGTAGGAGCCGTCGTAGCACTCGTTGACTGACACGTCTATCCGGGCTCCTTTAGGGTGAGGCTGGGCAAGGTGTGCAAGTTAGCGCGGCCTTAGCACCAAAAGCCCTCCGTCACAGACTTTTAGGCGTGTCCTCCTTCCAACACCAAGTACAGGCAAACTTTTCAGTTCAATCATCCTAAGTTCTAGTTGAAGAATCCGCCTTTAAAGAACATAGAAGACACCAGCTTTGATCTGAGCCTGCCACACTATTTGGCCAATCACATCGTGCCTTCACGCTCCTCCTTACTGTTTATAGGCTAAGGCTGAAGAGCGACTAACCAATGAGGAGATCAGTAAAACTGGAGGCAAATGAAAGGTTAATGGACTGTATCCATCCATGGCTCGATGAAGGCTCACACTGGTCTGTATCAGTCTAGAGATATGCAGCTGTACTAAAAACGCAAGTATGACTTCCATAAAGCACAAAAGGAGAATACCAGCAGTGTAACATCCACAACTTGCAGAATACAAGCCAAACTAAAAACAAACTCAGAAATGTCTAATGCAACTTCTCTCCCCAATGACCTGAATCCATTTATACTCACTTTGATCTTGCAAACCAAGACCCTCCCTTGCACACGTCTGCAGCATTTGACGATGCAGACTTCTCTGTCTCCGAGGGAGACTCGAGAAGAGCTTCTAAATAGATTAAAAATGCTCGCAGAGCAGCCAGTGTTTCAGGACACATTCTGAAAGCCCACAGCGACTGGCTCGCTGATGCTTTAATGGACATTATTAGTCTAAGTCCACAGTTGCCAGCCATTTTAAATAAGCTGCAATCATTTCAACGCAAACAATTACAACACGGCCACATTCACCCCAAATTCCATGGAGGCCTTGAAACGTTGGCGATGGGAGACAGAAAAATCAATGTCCTGTACAACTTTGATGCCCTTCCATTTGTGCAGCACTACTACGGGTCAACAGAGAACGCCATTCAATGTCTGTGGAGTACACATCAGCATTCTGAGGCTCTCCCTGAACATCATGGATTTTAGCTGGCACTTAGGAGAAGGCATCTGAGTAAGCATCTCACTGCGGTGAGGTAATTTCAGGGTAATTTCACTTTCACTTGAACTTTTAATAAGGTAGGAAAACCGTTAATAGTGAAGCAGCGGTTCTGCTCAGGCAGGGCCCTCACCACGTAGCTGAAGATGAAGCGGCTGTGGGACAGCTTAAGGTGCTTGAGGAGGCTGTAGAGCCTGCGACAGTTCAGCGTGCACCAGGGGCAGTGCAGGTCGTCCCGGGCCTCTGTCTGCTGCCTGCTGTTGTTGTTGTACAGGAACTGAGAAGGGACATTCCAAAAAGTGCTTAAAAAGGAGCAAACAGAAAGGAGGAGGAGGAAGAGGGGGGGAGGAGGGAGGAGAAAGCGCCATTCCAATGCAGGAAGATACCGGAACCACAACATGACAACTGCTTAAGAGAGCATGTCTGAGCACTTTGCAGTGACTACAGCAGAACCTCCAGTGTGGGTCTCCTCAGTTTGGCTCTATCCAGTTAAGACCAACTTAGAGCATTAGTGCAGAAGAAAGGGTGCCGTCATGAAGAGGAAGCAAATAAATAAACAAACAAACAAACAAATAATCACAACTCGTGGTAAACATTCACCTGATAAAACACACGCAGCTTCTGCCGGGGTTCAACCAGTATCTGTTCCTTTCTTGTCTGGATATTTGTGCTGATTGAATCTTTAACTGCTAAAAACATAGCAGGCAAACGTTAGAATAAGCTTTTATTTTCTGGCACCCACTGCCACGGTAACACCGCACAATGCGGAGGTCCGAGCAGGGCCCAGACACGCCGTGTGGTCTTACCAAGCGGGGCCGGCCTTGGCCCACTGGGCCTGCTCTCCGTAGCACCGGCATCCGAGTTACGGGTGGTCAGGGGCTTGGCCACCGGCGCGGTCGACTTGCTGCCGACGTCCCCAGTCCAGCGCAGGGTAAACTGCAGCGTGGGTCCCTGAGAGAGGGTTTCAAACGGAGGGAGCCGCTGTGGGACAGGCGACTTTACATTAATGTCCTCGTTATGCCGAAAAGGGCATCTACAAATATGAAATGTCCCAGACGGGGCGGGGGGGATGGGGGTCTGAAGCCAATCACCACTGACAACATGGGCCATCTGAACCCCTATCAGGATACAGTGCCGGTTAAAGCCCACATGGAGCCCCAAGCAAACTTCGCCCTCCCACCCCCAACTGGCACAAACCATCCAAAACAACATGAAACTGCCCAGCCACGTCAGGGCCACCTGAGGAGATGGCAGCCAGTCAGGGTGCCCAGCGGGTTAACCAGCATTATCAGGAGATGCACAAAAACCAAGAGCCGAATGATGATTGATCTATGGAGTCTATGACTACCACGTCACCGCCGGCATGTGGGGGGAAGAAAAGAAAAAGCACAATGCGGCTGTTTTTTTTGGAAACCACTTTAACCGGAACACTAGACCTCTAAAGTATAGAAAAACCCTGAGGATTATTCCTGTTAACAGTACTTCTCTGATAAAATGCTAATATGAACAATGGGTTTTTACGTCAACATTTTCAGTGCTCGACTGCAGATTTGCCCACAGTGATAAGTGAACACAATGCACCTCTGTATTACAGGGGCTGTACAAACCTTTCAGATCTGACGCCTACTGGCATTGCGGGGCGGGAACACGCAAACCAGCACCAGTCTGGTCCGAGAGCTAGATAAGCAAGCAAGCAATGCTTTCTCCCGCGGACGTACCTTCCCGTCCAGAATGGTCTCCCAAGTAGCCCTTTTCTTGTTGACCGGACATTCTTCCACTTCCTGCATAGAGACCTCATACTCGCCATCTAGTAGCTGTAAGCGTCTGCAAATGCCAAGGGAGACCATCCTTAACAGATGCATCATAGGACTAAATCAGGGTTCTTTAATAGGTGCTACTTTGTGTATCATCACTCCCAATCAAGGCACCCCCCCCAATCCTAAATGAAAAACACACAATTTTCAGCCTTGATCCACTCCTTAACTTTTATAAAACTGAAGCAGATGACAAGGTTTTAACTGTCAACAAATCAAACATGTATCTCTGCCTAACAGCTTGTCTGAAATGTGTTTGCTGTATATTATTTCAGCTACAGATACCAAAATCACCCTTCCATTTTTTTTTTCTTGGGGAAAAGGGAGATATTAATTTGTCTGTAAGCTGGCAGAAAACCTCGCACATCAATATGCGCACAGCACCTGTTCTTGTCAAAGACTGTCATCTGTGCAATGAAGGTGGTCTCTCCATCACCCCTGAGAGCATTTCTCGTTTTTCTGTTTGGAAGTTCTCCTAGAACATCTGCAAGTAAACCAGAGATATTCTTCACATAGATTTAAAACTCACTAGCGCTGCAGGATGGACACATCACTCAGGACTTAGCAGCACAAAGAAATAAGTGAGCACAAAACTCACCAATATTCCCATTGGGTTCTCCACTGAGATGCCTTCGACCCGGCCGGGAAACCCTGAAGAGCAAGGAGTAGGACTTGACCATGTGACTGTTGTTAGGCTCAAACTCGTTGCTGGAAACCAGGAGAGAGGGGAAGGCGGCAGGTTTGGCTTGACTGCAGTCCGGGTTCAAAGGCACCTGCTTTTTCCCCGTAGGCACTTGTTTAACCGGGCAACTGACATCCTAGGACCACAAAGAGAAACTGAAACTAGACCATCAGAAATCAGCAAAGACGTACAACTCCTGGGTGTGTCACGTTCAACACTGGGAATGGACAAAAGAATTAATGGCGTAAAGACCTTGTTTTACAAAAAGCAATGTAACTGACACAGGCAGTATGGGCAGGTGTATAAGAGATGATGAACAATTAGTGCAGCAAGAATTCTGAACTGTTATGTCCCCCTATAAAAACACCAACATCAGTGCTGTGTGAATCAGCCTAAACATGGAAAGTGACATGGAAAGTGACACTCCAGATTAGTAAATGAGCATATCGGCAGCTGCTGCAGCACAGAGCCGTCACAAAATACAGCGCCCAGGTGAAGTCTGAAAAGGTGGACAATGCAGGTATGGAAGAGAGGAGGAGGAGATGACTGTCAGAAAAGTACATGTTCTCCTGATATCAGCATATGTGGCAGACAGACACAGAATTCGCCCATTTCTCACCTTCCTTTTCTTGTGGCAAACTTTGACAAGTAGAACCTCTAAAGACACTGAATTTTGTTCGTTCTCTGAGTTTACAGATGGCTTTTCTGTAAGAGGAGAGGGCACACATGAATAATAAAAAAGAACTCAATAAAGGTAAAGTAAACCTTCTGTATGTACAACAAACTGAATATTCAAGAGAGAATAACCCAAGTGACTGAAGTGGAGCATGAGAGATCATCACAAAGACCTACCGATTTTATGGAAGAATCCTGTAAAAGTCAACTGTAGGTGTGAAGACAAGCTGTGGAGAGAATATATATTATAAGAAACGAATTCCTGCCTTACAGAAACATGTCCACGACAATCAACACCAAAAATGTCAGGATATCGTAGCTCCAGCAAGACACACTTTTACCTGTGTGACTCCTGATCTCCCTTCATCTTCTCTACTTTAAGCAGCATCTCGTCTACTTTATACATCTTCCTGTAGGGAGGGGTAAACCTGGTAAACCGCACAGGCACCTGAATGCATGCCCACTACAGCAGACCTTGCGAAACGCGATATCTGCACATTTACAGTAAGTACAGCAAAGTCAGGCACACACTGGTGAGTTAGAACAAGGCTGAGATGCCAAGACCACAGCTGTTCTGAGCAGATTCCGCACTCTGCAATTACACCAGAGCCTTATTTAGCACTGAATTTTTTCTCCCCCACCACAGACCCAGCCTCTCCCCAAGCAGCTAATATAAAAAGCACAATCTAAGGAACTATGTACGGTACATCCTGGGGACCCACTATTTCCACTGTAATAAATTCTATTGTGGATACTGCTGATGCAGCAGAGCTGTATATGAATAGCAAATGATGTTCAACTACCAAAGAGAAAGAGGAGATAGACCTGGGTAACAATCCAGGCTACAATCAGAATCCATGAGAACCCAGGGAGAGGCTGAGCACAGGGTCTTATTGCAGCTCTGTGCATTTTCGCTGCAGCTCCTGTTTCAAAGGACTGGGGCACAATGCTTAAAACATGAGAGAAGCGCAGAGCTCATCTTTTCAACCATTAAATGCCCCTTTGAGAATACAGTGACTAACTAAACGTGTTTGACACAAGTGAAAATGCTAATAAATGTGTTAGAGCGGAAGGAAATTAACAAGTAACACAGCAAATTAATACAATGACAGAAACAAAAGGTACATCAACTTATTTTATAGAAAATGGTCTATAGATTTTCCAGCAGCGTTATCATAAATAATCAGCTTTAGCTCAGCTTAACGAGATTTCAGGAAATCCTGTACTTGGGCTAGACTTTTGGCTAGACTGGCTTTCAAATACATATTTCAAAAGGGATTTGACAGATGTGTTTGGTGTCTTTTAACAAAGACCTGCGGGGAACTGTTAGCATAGATTCCAAAACACATGATGTCTCATGGTTTTTCCTCTCAGATTGTGCCCAAAGTAAAGTTAAGGAGATTTTTGAGGGGTAGGGAGAAGGAGCTGATGTTTTAGGTATGCATAACTGATAAATCTGCAGGTATGGGGGGGGGGAGGGGGGGGCGAATTGCTCCTTGTAATACATGTAAAAATTACCAGATGTACAAGGACAGTACTATCGGGTATCAGATAGGTGTGACGTAAATCAGAGCTCAAAGCCCGAGGCTTCAGATGTACAGAGGTGAGCTTTAAATACACCCAGACTGTAAATGCACTGGGCCCAGTACCTTAAATGAACCGATATCAATTACATAACAGTATCTGCTAAAAGTATAACTGTACATCATTCCAGAAACAAATAAAAATAAAAATAAACCTAATATTGAGCATATAGGCATAAACATGGTGTCACACCTTAGAACAATTTATCTTAACTGTGAATCAAAGAATCAATGTCAACATAAGTGGCATGTAGGAATGGGAATGAGTACTTGAATGCACGAGTACCCAAAAGTGCTCATGCATACTCAAAAGCGTACCCGAGTACTTGATGGTGAATCTGGAGATATATTAGAATATTTGCACACTGAAATTCAAATCCCCTTGAATAAACTCCAAACGAGCATGCAGCTGAATATTGAATGTTGCGTACAGTGTATGATGCATTTTTATAGCCAAATCACAATGCAGTTAAATTGGGGAAGGGCTGTATGTACTTATTTTTCTGATTGTGTAAGAAATTTGGGGGCAGGTAGTATATTTCCAGACCAGCTGCACAACAGTTAAGGGGGCCACGCACTCCAAAAAACATCCGGACAAAACGAGATTGAACATGTCACTGAGAAATATCTGTCACAAACTTAGAATGAATAATGTGGTGGTGTTTTATGTCATGCCACAATCCTAGAGGGTGCAGAATGTTTTCAATGGACACGCACACATTCCACAGCAAATATTTAACAGTTAAGACATTTACTATTAACATAGTGATAAACAGAGATGATTACCACTCATACGTCATATTGCTAAAACAACAGTGATTCCATTTGAAGTATGCAGCCAACTTAACTACGTTATCTAACCCTCCAAACACTCACTCTCTGCAATCCTGCCCCAACTCTGCCTCGACACCCCCAACAAGTGCTAATTTTTTTTTGCCATGTCAGGTAATCAAAAAAAAAACAAAAACAAAAAACGATAATTAACATCCCTAGTTGCAGGTAATCATTATTTGTGGATCGCCATTATTCCCATAGGCTGTGACTCCGAAACTCTACAGAACAGGCAAATCTGATATGTTTACAATCAGGCAAGCAGCCACATGACCAAATTACATCGAATAAACTCGCACATATATAAAGAGGAATGTCGTTATTGCATTATCCTCAGCCACTGAAAGGCAGCCACTTAGAGCACAGGTGTCAAAAATTTCCTTCTGCAATGCAGATCACTGACCATCCTTAAAACATACTATACTAAGTGTAATTAGTAGGGCTGCAACAGCACATGAATTCGTCATGTTCAGTAGATCACTTTCGGTTCATTACGCATAAAAAAATTGCTTGACACAAGCAGAACCTAAATTCACAAGTACATGTTCAACACAGAAAACATCATGCTATAATGTGGCTGTGCGTTATGTTTAGTGCTAGAGAGCTCAAAGACTCTCCAACAGCACTTAAATAAGCAGTTTGGGAAAATTTTTGGTTTCCCAATAAATTACACCAGCACTGGAGAGAGAGTAGCTGATAAGACCAAGGCTGTCTGTCGGCTCTGTTATTCCCAACTCTGATATGTTGCTGGAAAGACAATCAACACGCCGACTTATTTGAGGCATCATCATCCGAATGTGTCTACGACCGGAGAAGACAAAACCGGCCTCTGCAAATTATACTCCCCTTGGCGTTTAAGGCCTTTTGCCAGAAAACTCAGACTGTGCTAGAAAAAAATAACCACGGCTATGGGGGTGTTTTTCACTGCAGATATATGACCAGACTCGGTAACAGAGAACACTGGATTTAGACAGGATTTAGTTCATTAAGATTGATGATTTTGAAAGTTTACTTCTTATTTTCTACATTTATTTTTGTAATGTGCAAATGAGCAACTCAAGATTTGTTATTCGGTCATGTAAAAATACGCAACTGATCCTAATTGCGTTTGTGTTGGCAGTTTAAGTTACTTCTAAACAAATTCTTTTTTTCCCCTGCAGTACTGGAATTGCTCCAAATCATTACCCCAAATCAGAGGTCTGTACCAAACTGTGAATTTTGTGTGCCCCTAGCAATTAGAGAAGCACTTGCTCGGGTCTCTTAACCCTTTAGGAGTTCTCCACTTTGACAATGAGCAGCCAAAGTTTTTTTCCATTAATTTTTATTATAAATACAGTGCGGAATCAGACAGACTTATATCATATGTACAAGGAAAATGCTTTGGCGTGTTTACTACAGAGGCGCATGGTAGCAAGTATCCCAAAGGACACACAAGACATTGTTGTGCAAAATAAGAACATGCAAGTCTTATAAAATGATGCAGTGCATACAGAAGTCAGAGGCATGCCGGAAACCAGCATGTACGTACACAACAAACATAATCACTGTAATAAGTACATTCACAAGCATTGCCGTTATTTAAAAAGTATTTAACCCATCTTACCTTTTGGCATTTAATCTGGGGTTTCTAAGGGGCATATATGTGAGACTTCTGTGCAAGAATATAGGCTGAAATAAAGAAGTTTTTCACCAAGTTACTTCATGATATAGCAGTATGAGTCAGCAACTATAACACAGTCAATGTTCTTGTCACTTGCTCTCCAAAAATCAGTAAATGTCAGATTATTATGTTATACAGACGGACATAACAGATATCAACAACTGGTGTGGTGTGCCTTTATTTGCAGACACTACTTACTGCAATCAGGTTTCTTGTGCGAAGGAATCTGTAGATTTGGGTTGGTTCTGACAATAGAAAGTTGAAAAGGCAAAACACTGAGTGACTTTTGCTACTCAAATCTCCTTCCTACTATTAATGCAAGTATAACTCAATGCAGTATTGCTTTAGATACGGGTTCCCTCCCCACAAAGATGCAACAAATACAAGAGGCAAAAACTCTACTTCTGCAAAACTAATGGCAGATGCTGTAGTCTTTTACATTTTCTTTGCATTTGATCACAGGAAATGGTTCACCAGCAAGTCACTCTCAGCAAGTGCAGCAAGTGATCAAAAGACACCTGCGTTCTACAATAACAAAATGAATCCGTAGCGTAGTGTTTTCCCCCCATTGCAAAGGCAACAAATAAGTTACCGAACGTGCTGCGGACATCTTTATTGCAGGAGTGATATCTAATGTGCACGTGACACAGACGAGCTGCATGCAAGCGGACATGTGCATCCAAAATAATTACAGCCACATATAATAAATCTGTTGTTCGATACGGTTACAATAACTACATGCACTTTCGCCGATACAAGGTGCAAAAGTCGTCGGCAACGTCCAACAACTTTATTTCCAACACTCACACTTCCAACATTCACAAAACGCAAGTAAAGCGACTACGCGTCACTGCTTCATCCTGTTTGATCCCACCCACCGATTCTTAATGCCATTTTAACATTCGTCTCTAATCCTCGTTAATGTCAAATTTAATTCCGTATATTTGGTTCGTTCTAAACAGTAAATAGACTGGCTGCATAAGATAACTTAGTTAATTACAATGCAATGACAAAACTGAAGTTTTAATTCAGCATTGCTGAAGGCCAACATGAGCATAAGGACTGTGATCTATTCAGTTAGTGAGGGTAACATGTACACTTTGCACACAAACACCATCATATCCTGAGGATCATGGACGTCTAAGGAAGCCAAGTTTAAGCAAGCACGTAACTGGTATCATTACCAAAGTAGAAAACTGGCTTAGATACCTCACATCGATTAACTAAACTAGATACACAGCGATCTGAAGTTGATAATTTTTTTCATAATGGTCAAAGTACCGGCACGGTTTTTCGGTCCCTTTCCACAGTGTTGACCCAGCGAAGTCGATCAGCCGTTCTGCTGAGGGATGGCCACGGCGCTCAGTACATACTCACTTTCGAAGGCCTGTAGGAACAGCTCGTGGTCTGCTTGGATCTCTTCCATCTTCGGCTTCTTCACCGAGGCCATCGCAACAACTGGGGACGGGCACACAATGCCGCCGCCTTTACAAACGGTACCGCGACCCTTGACAGGAGCCGAACCCGAAACCGAACCGTGTCCCTGGGCGAGCAATGCGACAACCCCACGGCGAAATCGCACCGGGAGAACGTCCTTTTGCTAAACGAAGGTCGCAGTGAGCTTACTTTCAAAAGCCACACATTGATTTCTTTTAATAATTTAGACGGACAACTCAACGAGAGAAGTTGTGCGACTAATTAGCTACCCGTAAACATCCGTGTAAACAAAAAAAATGTATCAAACAGTCCGACTAAGCCTACGTATCGCCCTGTGTGAAATAAATTAAAGAATAAATTATAAAGATGACAGTAACACGGATCTTTCCTTTTCTCTAGCAAAATACCAGCCCACGACCCGGCTAACTGACGAAGTGCTGCCAGGGAGAAACCGTGAAGAATCAGAGGCGGCTTTGCTCGCTATAGTTATTTATACAAATATGTGAAATTCAGACACTGTCAATAAGGATTCTCCCAATTCCTCTATACCTGAACTATAAGCCTTTGTTAAGATTTTCTTGATTTTTTTTTTTTTAGAATATGTAAGTACTAGTAGTATATATATAGATATATAATACGGGGATATTTACAAATAGACACGACCCGGCAAACGCCTTCCCCACGCACTGCTACTTCAGTTTGACTGCTCTCACTAGTGTACGCCGCCTGCAGCGCAACACAGCCCCGCTGGCCGCCCCGCCCGCCCCCGCCTCTACTTTTGGACGAATGGACGGGAGCGCCGGCGCTCTGGACGCCATGATTGGCCGAGCGAGCGACGCGCAACTATGACGTCAGAGAAAAGTTAGGTAGAGATGACAAATTGTCACGCGCGTCCCACTGCAGTTTAAACGATTTTGCGGGAAAAGATATTGCGGCTTGACTGTAGTGTCGAGGGGGTAGCGATTGTACTACGAGGCTTTGGAAATAATGGATAGACGCCTATTTTATGCATTCGTCTTTTTGATAATTAAATGAAATTAAAGCTCTTTTCTGGCAAAATGTTAGCCGAATCACAGAACCAATTTGTATTTTATTTAGTAATCGAACGAATTTTTGAGTGTCTGTTTTGTAAATTGACGGAATACAGATCCGACAAGGGGTGATTTCCCCGTGGTAAAAAAACAACGCCCAGGGAAGACATTCACCGACGAACTCAAAATATTGAATAAACGCCGTTCTTCCTAATAACCCAATAATGCATTACTGATATTTCTTGTAACGCATTACATTTGCAAAGATTCAAGAATCATGGTAAATAGGGTTAATATAAGTAATCGAAGATATCAGAAATTAAATACTTAGTAAAAAACTGACCCGTGTGGGAGTTCTCTAAAGTTAAATATTGTCAGAATGTGACTCTGGCAGTTTAAACAAAATAAAATACAAGAATAATGATATATCACAAAAAACTCGAACACCTACTTAGGGAAACGCAACCATAGAACACTATTATACAGAACGTGACCTCTTAGTTTTTCTAGAATTGTAAATGCAAGTCTCATGCTATAAAACATTTCTTATAATATAGTAAATTATATGATATTATTACTGCTACAATATGGTACAATTCTGGATGGCTTTCACACCTTTTTATTCTATTATTTTAAATATTTTGAATATAGCGGGTCTGGTACAATTCAGGCGGTACATATAAAGTTAAGCCCCGTTTTCAGAACGGAATTATTACCTTGAGCACCGGAAGTTTGAGCTATCATAACTTCCACACATGTGTTCTGATTAGTACTGCGGACATCTGTAGTAGGTTCGTTGATTTTTAAATAAAATCTTGATATTGTATGCAATATTTGTTTGTAACCTATTACAGATATTTAGTAAAACATGGCTGATATAGTTCAGCTACGGATAGAGGACCGGATACCTGGACTGGAACAACTTGAAAGAGTAGGGTTATTCACTAAAAAAGAAGTGAGGTAAGTCCGATTTTGCTTCTGGATTATTATTTATATTATTACGATTAATGTAATAAAATACCATTTAGTGGCGTAATGCTTTTTTTGTCAGAGCAAGCATTTGTTGTATATTAAACTTTCTTATTTCACGTTTCTTAGCTTTCCTGATGTGTCTACGCAATACGTACCTACGTGTCCTCCAGTAGCAACTTGCAAGTATATTTTACGTAAATATGATGTTAATGTGCTCAAAATGCAGGTCAATGATTAAAAAGTCAACTGCTTTGGAGTACAAGCTGTACAGATCTGTACTAAGCAAAGAAGACTTCATCAGTTATATCCAGGTGGGTAGCCACGTAATTGGAGTTCACATTAATGGCCAGGTACACCTGCATGTACAGCACTACGAATGTGTTTGGCGATATTTTAGTGTGTATTTACTGACAACATAGAAAATAATTTAAGATAATTATGCACCACATCTATATTAAAAAGGTATATAGTTAGAAATAAAACAGATTTGTTTATAGGTTTGTCTTACCTTAGTTGATTTTATTGTACAGTGCTTTGTTTGACACCTACAGTATAAATAAAAATGACTTTGCTTGATTTGAGTATGGAATGTTGAGTGAACAGCCATTCAGAGAGTGAAACAATTTAATTAAAATTATAAGTCAGTATTTTACAAGTAGCGCATCTTGCTCTTTATTCAGCAAACTGTAACATGATACATCAATCACTTGTTCTCTTTTAGTACGAGATCAATGTCTTGGAGTTAATAAAGAAGAGAAGAGTGGTAAGTCAATTTACTGTATTTTAATTTGAGACCTAGAGAATTGCCATACACAAACTGTTCCTCACCATTTTTTTTCTGAGAGTAGTGCTGCATTCAACAATAAGCTGTCCCAGATGAAGTTTGCAATGTGTAGTAAGCTTTTACTTAATGTATTTGGTACAGCTTTGAGGGTTGGGATATGGCTTTATGTACAAAAAATTTGGAGTCTCCCATAGGCTGGGGACTTCTAGGGTTGGATGTTTATGATTTGATACAAACTATTAATGAGATATGTAAGCTGTCGATTTGGGGAAGCCATGGTCTGTTACGCATGCTATTCCTACAGTTTGATATGAAGTGCATGTAAAGAAAAAGGATAAATTGCCAAATGCTACAAATTGCGCAGCTGGGATAGAATCATTTAGGTTGAACAGACAGTCACTTATGATTTTACATGTGTTTTGAAGCCTTTTGTCAGACAGGGTCATCTTTTATTTTGTACTTGCATCCCATCAGAAGTCATGTGTCTGTACATTTATCCCAGAGGTGGCAGTTCAGAAGTTCAGGTCCAAAAAGTACAAATCCAGACCAAGAATTTGTTTCAACCAACCAGCTGAGTGCTCTGTGACTGTGACTCTTTATACACACCTGGTTGGTTGAAACAAATTCTTGGTCTGGATTTGTACTTTCTGGACCTGAACTTTCCAGCTCTGGTTTATGCCCATGTCAGTTTATCTGGCACATGGTCACTCTTTGTCGTGCGTCTTTCACAACTCAACAATGGTGCATGTACCTCGTTTCAGGACCATGAGTGTCAGCTGTAGAATGCATGGATTACTTTTCTGATTATATGTCTCATGTTGTGGTAACTCAGCGCATAGGTTACAGGTTTAAAAGGGAGGATATCGAGTACCCCATCATTGAGAGGATAAACAGTGTCTTCAGACGGGCAACCGTGAAATGGAAGGTGAGGAGAGAAGTTTTTTTAAAATGATGATATTTTACGAATGAATTGGCTCTAATGGCATATTTAGTCAGATAAGTCGGCATTTTGCATATTTAGTTAACACTCGGCTCCTAGAAGACGGGTGGGCTCAGCTCAGGGGTGCTCCTACTGCCTA
Organism: Paramormyrops kingsleyae; assembly: GCF_048594095.1. Lineage (NCBI taxonomy): Eukaryota > Metazoa > Chordata > Actinopteri > Osteoglossiformes > Mormyridae > Paramormyrops > Paramormyrops kingsleyae. The sequence goes on from NC_132801.1 coordinate 11,505,373, forward strand.
GCGCTCCAACCTAGCAAATGTGTCTTGCTCCTTTCACAGGAGGATGTGCAGCTTTGGTTTTCACATGTTGCATTCTGTAAGAAGTGGGTAAGTTATTCTATATGTTTCACTGTTACTGCTTCCTCTGATAAATGTTGTGTGCTGCTTCCCTAATTAAAATGACCAACATGTTTGTTTTTTAAACTAGAACACAAAGGCTCAGCTCAGCAGAGTGTTTGCCTCGATGTTGGCCATTCACCCGGACAAGCCAGGTAACACACATCCTGTCACTTAATGAGTGGAACCGCACAAAAAATAAGTTCCTTATTTATTTTGATTTATTTTTATATAGATGTGTTGTATGTGGCATTGTGTATTTCTCCCATACGTACCCAAAGCCTTATGGATCATGGCCGCCAAATGTGAGATGGAGGACAGGAACTCCTCAGAGACTGCCAGGAACCTTTTCCTGCGGGCCTTGCGTTTCCACCCTGAAAACAAGAAAATCTACCAGGAGGTCAGTAATGGATGGGGTCCCCTGGGCTGCCCTTGCCCTGCTCTCATGGGCTGTTCTATAAAAGCATTTTGCTGGCATTTTGTGAATGGAGCAGAAGGTCAGATCCTGAACCAGAAAGCAGCATGCCATCATTTTCTGTGGTCATTTCTGCGGATTCGGCATATTATTTGACCTATTGCCCAATAATTTTTTTTAATCCAGTACTTCCGTATGGAGCTGATGCACGCAGAGAAGTTGAGGAAACAGCAGAAGGAGCTGGAGAATGCCAAGATGGACCTGGTGGGTGATGTTCTTGTGCTCTGAAGAACTCCTTTCTGGCGACGATGAGTCATCTTACTTTGTCATTTAACGTAATCGAAACTATTGAGGAATCGGTTACAAGATGTGCAAGGAAAGCAGCTGTGCTGTAGATGCACTTTAGAGCAGTGCTTCCCAATCCGGCCCTTGGGGACCGACAGACAGTCCATGTTTCTGTGAATGGAGGCTAGCAGCATTATGAGGTAGCCTTACTGTTCTCTCTCTGTCGGCCAGGGAGAGTACGAGTTCTCAGAAGAAATCCTGGGCGGGAAGTTGGCCGAGGTGGTGTGCAGAGACGCCACCTCTAAGATTAAAGGTATGATCTAGCAGAGCGTGGCCTGCCTCCCCTCATCAGACACGGCCCGGGTTAACGTGTCTGCCTGGCTCGCGGTCCCCAGGTGTCGAGTTTCTGCTGTCCCTGCTGAGGATCGCGGCCCTGTTCGACTTCACCCAGGAGCTGCAGGACGCCATCACCAGAGAGTAAGTCCTGCTCCGCTCGCGAGATCCAGTCAGACCCTTCAAAATGCCGAGGTGGGCGTTGACCGGAACCGCGTTCAGTCTGCAGGAGAATTACGTGGACGACTGCGTCACCTGGGACTACATGGCCAAGCGGGAGCTGGAGACCGGACTGGGGGCGGCGGCAGAGACGGAGCTGAGAAGCGCCAGTGGCAAGGCGACAGACGTGGCCAGGAGGGAGGAGAGGTGCTGCCAGGTCTACGAGGAGGGCTTGAAGAACCTCAGCACAGGTGAGGTGATTTTAGAAGCTTTGACGTTCAGACAGTGGAGTCGGGGAATGCAGCCACTTTGCCACCTGCTCCTCACTAATCTCCCTCATGTTCCCCTGTCACACAGAGGCCATGTGGGCCTGTTACATCACTTTCTGTTTGGACCGGTTCAGGAGGAAGACTAATGTCTCCATGTTGAAGGAAAAGGTACCTGATCTTTCCTCCTAACTTCAACCTTGCTGTGAGGTGGAGGAATCGGGGGTTATGTTTTAATTCTGAGTTCTGAGGCAGAAGTGCAACTAGAGGTGATGGGACCAAGACATCTGATTGGTTGGTCCCACCTCCTCTACAATCGGATTGGTTATCTCCCTGCACCAATCGTTTTCTTCTTCTGTCCTCAGAACATTTTTGTGTAAGTAAAACTCCCATGAGCGGTAAAGGCAGGGGGTGCATTTCCAGTGCACAGGAGCTTCATCTGGTTGTGTCTGTGTCCCTCAGAGGCAGGGGCGGCTGCTGGCAGTCCTTCAGAGAGCCCACGACGCCTCCGTGCTCTCCGAAGACCTCCACAGGACGTGGGTAAGAGGCGAGAGACCGCCATGTGCACTGAGAGGAGGGCAACAAAATCCAGCTTGGTGGGCTTGACCGGGCCCCATTTAGAGTACTTGGTGCTATGGAGAGCAGATGTATGTGGTAGGGACCTGTGGACAGACGCTTTTTGTTATTAGCGTTGAGTTACTCCAGCAGAATGATAATCTGCTTCGGTTTGCAGAAAGCTGCCGCACTTTGGTGCGTGTCCATGGTATGTTATATGAAGCACGATGTAGAACGGGCGCTGTGCCCAGAACGAACACTCCCTTTCCCGAGCTTCGAAGGACCAAAGCTGTGGCATGAACTGTGGATGTCCCCCCCCGCCCCATGTCCAGCTGCAGGTCCTGCTGTCGGCCGGGGACGCCGACGCCGCCGCTCAGGTTGCCGTGGCAGCCACACAGCGCTTCAGCCAATCGGCAGAGGCCTGGAGCTCCAGCCTGCAGGCGCTGGTACAGCTGGGCCGTGCTGAGACAGGCGAGCTATTCCAGGAAGCCCTGAAACGCGTGACTCCCAAGGTAAACCTCCTCGGCAGCGCTGTAACTGGGGCAGCTCTCTGAGATGATTACTTTTGTTCTGTTGCTGGCCTGCCCTCATTAAAATGCATTTATCCATGTGCTGGATGTTCCCTGTCTGAATTAAAGGACGAACTGGTTTGATGGTTTTTATGTTGTTTACATTGAGTGAATGGCATCAAATCCATGGTGGGTTTAACTGCGTTTCACGGTCAAACGTCCCTGACGTAATGACACGCTCGCCCCGCCGTGTGTAAGGGAATGCAGGACTCCGATCCCTCCTGAGTCCTCCTGCTGATTGGCTGCCCCGTCGCCCGGCCCGTCTGGCCATTCGTGCACGCTGTCATTCCGTCACCCAAGGGCTCGATTGCCTGGATGGCAGGGATGCTTTCGCTTATCACCTGCTTCTCGCTCTGATTTCCCAGGAGAGTCTGCCGCTGTGGCTGCTCCGGGTGGAATGGAGCACAGCAGCCCAGAGCCCCGAGGAGACGGAAGCTGTGTTCCAGGTACCTCTGTCTGAGGCCAGCCTGTGCTGACCTGCATCACCACAGTGATTCTTAGCATGTGCTGCTCTTAAGCTTACAGGAGGTCTGAGCAGGCAAAGGCAATACTAACCCTATATTTATGCACCATAACATACAAAGACCTACCCTAACCCTATACAGATGTACCCTCACCCAATATAAATCTTTTGACCATTCAGCCATGTTATGCTTAATTAAGTCTGACTCTGTTAATATCCCTGTACAAGTTAAGCTCACCTGTTATAAGGGCATTCACAGTTTTCTGGTATATGACATACTTTACTCTTTGATAAGACCTCGGAGTTGACAGTAAACGCTGTTTTGTTTTTTTTGTTTTTTTTCCCTCCTTACAGAAAGGTTTGGCATCCAGAGTCCCCGCTGTTTCCATGGAAATGAAGCAGAAGTACCTGGACTGGTCCTACAGAATGGGTGGATATAAGAAAGCCAGGAAGACCTTCAAAAGGTGATCCCCTTTACCCCCCCCCCCCCCCCCCCCTCAAAGACAGTGGTTTATCGGAAAAACGTCGCACTGCGATGTGAAATTAGAACATTGTCCAAATGCTGTGCTGTACACACACACTGTCGCTAAACCCTCCTCACGCCGTGCTTTCAGCCTGCAGGAGCATCGCCCCTTTTCCAAGGGATTTTTCCTCCGCATGATTGAAATAGAAAAGGAGCAGGTGAGGCTGGACGTTCTATTACACTCATATTTTTGTGAGCATCCAGATCTAAAAGTGAGCATTTTATCATTTAAGTTTGGTTTTCAGTTCCATTTTATTCTTGCACATAAATTGCCATCATGTAAAACCTCCCTTCTTATGGATTAGAAGCAACAACAGATCTCATAACACTGCCGATCGTTATTTTAATAAGATCATGTTACTCAGGGTTGCATATTGTCTGCTTATGTATCTGTCTGGTCCTGGTTTGGGCTGCAGTGTATTGTGGGAATGTGCAGTTGCAGGTAACTCTGAGTGTGTTGTGTCTGGGTTCACCTGTAACGCTGCTACATTTGCAGGATTCTCCAAAGATCAGCAACCTGAGGGATTACTATGAGCGGGCACTCAGGGAGTTTGGCTCCATGGACGACGGTGAGTTTAGCTAAGCGTGAGCTTAGGCCTCCCTTAGTGAAGTTAGGCCTGCTTAGGATTGGTTAGTGCAGTAGGGAATGTGTGTCGTGGTGGCTTGTCTGTGACATAATATCGCAATGAAAAGATGTGAGTCACCATCATCCTTTGTCACTATGGTGGTAAACGTGGATCTTGGTCTTTGCAGATCTGTGGCTGGGGTACATCAAGGAGGAGCTCGGTTCCCGTGGCAATGCAGAGAATTCTGGGACAATTCACTGGAGAGCAATGAAGAGCCTGGAAGGGGAGCGTGTGGAGCGCTTCGTCACCCAGTACACCCTCCTGCAGACAGGCCACATATAGGCCAGTGCTCTGTTCGCCTGGGGGCAGCCCCCGGTGACGCGCTGCCCCCTGTTTGTTCCTGGGCGCAGCTTGTTCTGGTTGGCAGGCAGGACACAGGTGCCAGTTTCATCCTTGTGTCTTCATGCGCGACCAGCACCTCTGGTTGCTCTGTTATCCCAACACAGTTTTAAAATGTTCCCAAAAAAATTAAACCTTTTCCCTGAAGACATCTGTTTCAAATTTCAAGCTAAGTCCACTGTTGCCTTTTTCATGGTTCATGTAAATTTTGTTGCCAAACCCAGCACCTCCTGCAGTACTTCTGGTTAGGAGGCTGAGATGAGACACTTTCAGGTCCATAATGAAGGGCCACATGCTACCTGCCTGTCCACAGACCTGATTAAATCCACTTCAGTACTGCCAATGACTAAGCAGAGTCAGACTATGATTATAACATGGTGTACGTCTGACAGAAAGGTGTTTATGGTTCTAACACATCACCTCATAACCTGCAGTTACCGCCACTGTAATCAGGGGTAACCTGGGCTGCTGTTGGATTCTGATCGTTGTGTGGCCTGTGTATCTTAAACCTTTAAGATAGTTTATTTGGAGAAGCATTTTTACAAGCCTGTAAAGTTTTACATTACCATACTTAGCTTCATTGCTATGAAGATACCTACCACCAATAAGTATCAATTATCTTATCTTAATAAAAATAGTTAGTGTTGTCATTAGTTGCACTTTGTGCTGTTGATGTGCAAATAAATCATTCAAATAAAGGCCACACTTTCACTTTTTATTTTGTGGCTCAATATAATTATTTTCACTATACCGTGTAATTTTTAATAGATGCAGCTTCTCGGTTACAACTTTGTAACAGCTAAGCCATCCTTCTTTAGCATTTTGGTTAGGGACACCACTATCATCAGCAGCCATTCAGGGTCTACACATCTCACCATCCTGAGCTCCTTGCCAAGTGGTCGCATTTCAGCTCCTCCATGTGGTCCTTGGTGGTGTGCAGAGACGCCACAGCTTTGATGTGCACCGGCACAAATGACCTGTCCAAGAACCACTCAGTTCACGTGTGCTTTGTGTATTATTGGTTCTGTGTATATGGACCAGTCAGAGAGATCAGCATAGCATAACAGGACAGTTCAGAAGTAATGCATTAATACAGTGAGCATAAGGTCCAATTATTTCTGACATTTATTTAGCAGATGCTATTGTCCAAAGCAACGTACAAGTGAGACAACCCATTATAATCATACGGCTGTCAAGGACTCAACTAGGCATCATTGCATCTAGGCTGAGTTGCCAGTGAATGTTTGGGTACATGAGTCATTTTCACCCGACTTTCACCCAAAGTCAATTTATTTGAGATCCATTATTTGTATTACAAATACTGCGACTAAAGGTACATTTTTTTTTACATTAATTAACGAGCGATTTTAATGACAAAAGTTGCCAGAAGCCTTTCTGGTTCAGGAGTTCTGTGCTAAACTCACTGAAACACAACACCTCAGACAAAGTGATCACAAAACATACGTAATGTATGATTAAAATACAGCGACAAACACTTCAGTACAAAATAGTTCCTTATCTCTATTTAAAAAGTAAATCACAGCTACTTGTTACTATAGTTACAATTAAACGATGACGTGGCCCCATTTCTGCTTATTACAAATGTCTTTTAAAAACAAGCAAGCATCTGAAAATATTTTATAACAGGCTAAATCAATGTCACAATCATTCCATTCAGTTATGGTCAAACAATAGATCTTAAAATTATGTAATTATTAATTAAGGTCACTTGAAACTTTTCAGTAAGACCAAAAAGGTGTATATAACTTCATACAACTACACCCTATGAAGTGGGAGATATGAACCCTCTCAGGATACAATTTACAGTCAAACTTATTGATAAACATTACAGTCCTATAAACAAATTAAATTTGATTACCTTAGTTGAACATATAATTCTAACTAAAATGGTTTAAATTCCTTGGGCAGGGTTAGAGTTTTCCTTGGGTTGAGAGCAGCTGACAGATTTCAGAAGGAGTCAAAGTTCATATACCCTGGTTTTCTCAAGGGGCAAAACCCAGATGTGCCAGAGTCTCTTGTTTGGGTTCTGCTGCTATGGCGATCACCTGGACGATGCCTTTGGGATTCCAGCGAGCCCAATCAGCTTTTAGCATTCAAGGTTATGTCAGCCGAGCAACAGTGTGGAATAATTTTGGGAGTGTCCTTGGCTGTGGCTTCATGCACCTTAGACACCTAAGTGGATCCTGGGTTGTCTTCATTAAAGTCTTCATCTCCAACTTTGAATCCGTTGGTGCTACTGACCAGATCTCAGTCCAACCTTTTCCATTACCTTTTTCACCCATGTGCCATTGAGCTAATGGACAGTTTTTAATGCAAAGGAATTTCACCATCTTGTTTGCCTGTTCAATCTTGACACATTCTTAGCACAAAGCAGCTTAAGGCAGCAGATGTAACGCACACACAATGAGGGGAGCTGTGATTAGTATCTCTTCCGCATGTGAGGCACAGAGCTGGCTTTCCAGTCACGTGGGCCATAGCTCTGGGGTGCCCCTGTTCCTGGTACCCATGCATCACTGCCAGTGGTGGACGTCAATGTCTCCTCAAGAAAATGTAGGTGACGAGTATGACCAGGCCAGCAATCAGCATCCCGATAACACACTGATAGATGGCGATGGCATTTTCCAGTGTTTGAATGTGTTTCTTCATATCGGTGTGCTTGAACTTGTAGATATCGGAACCGATTTGCCATGCAAGTGAAACAACATTTATCACAGCCTCCATGGTGGGAGAGACCATCAAGGGGTGCAGCTTACCTTGTGGGAACGCTCAGCTCTCCTCTTCCTAGAAAGAGAGGGGCACATGTGGCTTGGGAATTCAGGAGAAGGTGGCTTTATTAAGAAGCTTGATCACACAGACAGGGACGCCCTTTAGTCAGTCACGCCCATAACCCAGATACTTAACCCCTGGATCACTGACTTCAGACTGTATCACACTGAGCACCTGTGACATCACAAGTTTTATTGTTACCTGTGATCTTTGGAACATCATGTATACAGAATGGTACATGAAACAGAATGAAGGGAAGAGAAGGCAAAGGAAAGAAAAGAAAAAAAGAAAAGATGAAAAGGAAAACAGAAGACAAAGGAGAGGAATGAAAAAGTCCAAGTATCGAAAAAAATCCTCTGGGGTTTAAAGGTCCCCCTCCCCCCCAATGGGCATTTAACGTTTTAGTGTGCCAAACTTATCAGTTTCATTGATACGAAGAAAGATACCTACCAACAATAAAAAAAAAGTTATAGTGGTATCATGAGTTGCACTTTGTCCTGTCGACGTGCTAATAAACCAAATGAAGAACACACTTTCAGTTTTTCATTTGTGGCACTGTATGTCAATTATTTTCACTGCATCTTGTAACTTTTAATGGATGCAGCTTCTTGTTTACAACCTTCTAACAGCTAATGTGGAAAAATAATTAAAGGTTAAGTGGGATGAGTGTTGTGGGATTGTTGTTTTGTCTTAGGCCTTAGGCAAGAAGATGCTGTTGCATTGTGGGATTGCTCTTCTGTCCTGGGCTTTAGGCCAGAAGATATTGTTTGTTCTTGTGGACTCGTGACAAGAAGTATGCTGGAGAAAACACACTGTGGAGCACTCTCACCTGACACGAGTTAATGGAATTGTCGTAATAGGGAAGGAGGGGACACAGCTGGTAGCTGACTAAGGGAAACTTGGGGTTCGTGAGGGAAGGCTGTCATGATAACGGTGAATAGTGCATGAGTAGCTGGGAGAGGAGAAACCTAATATTACCCTGTTTGTGAAAGTCTGAGCTAATAATATAGGCTACTTAACGTTATTGTAGGATATCACAGGTACACTCACATAGCCACTGTCAGTACAAACAACATGTATCAGTAGAGCAATATGTAATTAATCAATCATGTAATCATTATGCATGCACTTAGTAAGCAAGACTGGAGGTCGTAAGAGGAAATTCAACATTGGACATGTTATATGGTGACCAATCATGTTGAGGAAGATCTTGTAAGGGGGCACTTTTCTTTTGAGGGGTGTGCAAGCACCCGGGTTATGCGGAGCACTCTGTCACACTAATTTGCACTCTTTATCTCACTAATAAAGATTTTACGTTACCAATCCGGAGTTATGGACTTAGTTATTTTTCCATCTAGAGCTAAGATATAGGGGGTCTTTCAGAGATAAATTTTTGCTTCCACTCTAAATGATCCTTGTTTAGCCTTTTGGAAGGGACACCACCACACAGAGCAATGCTGCAGGTTCTGGACCTACACATCTCACCATCCCAGGCTCCCTACTGAGTGATCGCAATTCAGCTCATCCATGTAGTCCTTGGAACGTCCTCTTTGATGTGAAACGGCATAAAAAACATGTCACTGCTGAGCCCCGTCCGGGTCAGGAACCCGTCAGTTCAAGTGATTAACAAGGTTGTCTTCAGATGCTTTCAACATTATATACAGTCATGTGAAAAAATTAGGACAATATCTAATACTTCATCAAAAGCTCTCTTTGGTTTACACCAAACATGTCCTCTGTTACTGCGCCCAAATAATTCAATTTCAGATTCATCTGATTCATCATCGTCCAAAGCACGTTGTTCCAAAAGTCCCAAGTTTTGTCTAGGTGGGTCTCTGGCAAACTTCAGTGTTGTCCAGATGTTTTTTGACAGTGAGGGTTTCCTCCGTGCACAGCTCCCATGTAAATCAAACTTGTGCAGTTTCTTTCTGATGGTAGTGTAGATGCATGTACCTTGACATAGACTGTGGCAATAGCTTCCTGTATGACCCAATTAGCATCTTAGTTCATTTCTTTTCATAATTAAGTGAATTTATTTCTTGTTTTTGCATGTACGTCTGACATAAAGGTGTTTATGGTTCTAACACATCACCTCATAACCTGCAGTTACTGCCACTGTAATCAGGGGTAACCTGGGCTGCTGTTGGATTCTGACCGTTGTGTGGCCTGTATATCTTAAACCTTTACGATAGAGTTTCTTTGGACGAGCATTTTTAGCCTGTAAAGTTTTACAGTGCCATACTTATCAGCTTCATTGACATGAAGATACCTTCCACCAATAAAAATAAAGCTATGGTATTATTAGTTGCACTTTGTGCTGTTGATTGCAAATAAACCATTGAAATAAAGGCCACACTTTCACTTTTTATTTTGTGGCTCTATATCAATTATTTTCACTACAGCTTATAACTTTTTTTATACACATCTCACCGTCCTGAGCTCCTTACCGAGTGGTGGTAGTTCAGTTCTTCCATGTCGTCCTTGGAAATTCCTCATTGATGTGAACTGGCACAAACAACATATCACTACTGGGTCCTGCCCCATCCAGAACCAGTCAGTTCAAGTGAATACTGGCGTTGTTCAGATGCTTCCTGCATTTTCTACATTCTGTGTGCACCGATCAGTCATAGATATTAGCATAGCATAACAGGACAGCTCAGAGGAAATGCATTCCTACAGTGAGCATAAGGTATACTAGCTAGGCTGAGTCCAATTATTTCTGACATTTACAATGATTTATTTAGCAGATGCTATTGTCCAAAGCAACGTACAAGTGAGACAACCCATTATAATCATACGGCTGTCAAGGACTCAGCTAGGCAAAATTGTGTCTAGGCTGAGTTGCCAATGAATGTTCAGGAACATGTGTAAGCAATACTGGAGCAAGACGTAACCAACACATTCCAAACAAAACAAGAACCTAATATGAGAACCATTCAAATCAATGGGCAGAGTCCAGAGGAAAGAGCATTGAGGGATCATAAGGCTAGCAGAGGTGTTCCCAGAATGGACAGGTCTTACGGCCTTTCTTAAGCCTCTTACGTATTGTCATTTTCACTCAACTTCAATTTTTTTATGTCAGTTTATTTGAGATACATTATTTGTAATATAAATTCTGGGACAAAAGGTTAAAAATAAATTCATTACAGTAATTAAGGAGAAATTTTAATAACAGAAGTTAACAGAAGCCTTTATGTCCCAACACACAAAACCCCAATCAAGGTGATCACAAAACATATGTGATGTACAGTTAAAATACAGTGACAAATACTTCAGTACAATGTAAATCACAGCTACTTGTTATTATAGTTACAATTAATCGATGACGTGGCCCCATTTCTGCTTATTACAAATGTCTTTTAAAAACTCAATGAAGCATCTGCAAATGCTTTATAACAGGCTAAACCAATGTCATGACCATTCTGCAAATGCTTTATAATAGAGGCTAAAACCGATGTCACACAACGAATCTTAAAATTATGTAATTATCAGTTAAGGTAATTTAAAATTACTCTTCAGTAAGATCAAAAAGGTGTTTCATTTACCATACTTTTCCACCCGAAACAGCCTTCACATAACTACACCCTATAAAGTGGGAGATATGAACCCTTCCATGATTAAATTTACAATCAAACTTATTGATAAACATTACAGTCCTATGAACAAATTAAATTTGATTACCTTAGTTGAACAGCATGTATTTCTAACTAAAAAGCTTTAAAAAGTTCCTTGGGCAAGGTTAGAGTTTTTCCTGGGCTGAGAACAGCTGACATCTTAGAAGGAGTCAAAGTTCATATACCTTGATTTTTTCAAGGGGCAAAACCCAAAGGTGCCAGAGTCTCTCGTCTGGTCGGCTGCCACTATGGTGATCACCTGGACGACGCCTTTGGGATGCCAGTGAGACCAGTCAGTTCGTTCTGCTATCTCAGCCAGGCAACAGTGTAAAGGGACATTTTGGGAGCTGGATCTGACACCAGACCATAGTAGGTCTGAGTTTTGATGCTAAAGTTTAATGTTCTCAAGCAGAGCAGGTTCTGTAAGAATCCAGTTGACTGAATAAATGGCTTCATGCACCTTAGATACCTTAGCGGATTCTGGGTTGCCTTCATTAAATTCTTCATCCCCAACTTTGAATCTGTTGATGCTACTGCCCAGATCTTTACAGTTCAACCTTTTCCATGACATTTTTAGCCCATGTGCCATTGAGCTAATGGACACTTTTTAATGTGAAACAATTTCACCATCTTGTTTGCCTGTTCTATCTTGAAATGTTCTCAGCACAAAGCAGCAGATGTAGCGCATACACAATGAGGGGTGCTGTGATTAGTATCTCTTTCGCATGTGAGGCACAGAGCTGGCTTTCCAGTCACATGGGCCATAGCTCTGGGGTGCCCCTGCTCCTGGTACCCATGCATCACTGCCAGTGGTGGACATCAATGTTTCCTCAAAAAAATGTAGGTGATGAGTATGACCAGGCCAGCAATAAGTATCATAATAAAAAAGTGTTGGTTGGTGATGGCATTTTCCAGTGTATGAATGTGTTCCTCCACATACTGACATTTGGTGATGGCATTTTCCAGTGTATAAATGCGTTCCTCCAAATACTGACATTTGGTGATGGCATTTTCCAGTGTATGAATGTGTTCCTCCACATACTGACATTTGGTGATGGCATTTTCCAGTGTATAAATGCGTTCCTCCAAATACTGACATTTGGTGATGGTATTTTCCAGTGCATAAACTCGTTCCGTAACATACTGACATTTGGTGATTTCATTCCCCAGTGTGTTAAGGTGTTTCTCAAAGGTGTCAATTTGATTCTGGTGTTTAGACTCTTTAATGGTGCTAAACAAGTCATATATTAACCTGATAGCTTCAATCACGTCTTTTGATTTAAGAAGACCCATCTTGGGAGCCAGGTTTCTTACCAGCAGGACCCCTCAGCTCTGCTCGTCCTAGAGAGAGAGAGAGAGGCACATGTGGCTTGGGAATTAAGGAGAAGGTGGCTATTTCAAGAAGCTTGATCACACAGGTGAAGTGGAAGAGAGAGATGCCCTTATTAGCATTTAGAAAGGCTCCTCCCACCACAGAAAAGCTTGCTTTAGTCAGTCACGCCCATAACCCACATGCTTAACCCCTGGATCACTGACTTCAGACTGTATCACACTGACCACCTATGACATCACGAGTTTTATTGTTACCTTTGATCTGAGGATCATTATGTATACAGAATGAAAGGAAGAGGAGAGACAGGAAAGGAAAAACAAGAAAAAAGAAAAGAAAACCAGAAGACGAGAAGAGGAACCAAAAACTCCAAGTAGGGAAAAAAAAACTTGTCAACCCCCCCCCCCCCCCCCCCCCCCCCACAAGGCCATGCTAATATTATAGAAAAAGGAAGAATGGACCTGCTTTGATCAAAACAAGGTGCTAACTGAGGTCATGTTCAAAGCTATCAGTGAATCACTTTTCCATGTACAGTGGATATAAAATGAGCACCACCCCTATTAAAAAGGCAGGATTTTGTGATGTAAAAAAATGAGACCACAATTATGAATGGGAATTGGTAAGATATTACTGATACCAATGCCATTATGCCGATTCTGCTTATCAATCTGGTTCTTTATCGATTACCTTATCATTTTTTGAGCCAATTTTCTATGAGAAAACAAGGACACCTACACAGGCTTTCAGCATCAACACAACTGCTTTATTATCTGACATCCCAAACAGAATACTGCCTACAGGTCACTGCCTACAGGTCAGTGACTGCAGTGCAGTAAGACCAGCAGCTATACAACTGTGACCAACATATCTGAGTCCATCTGTTGCATCTTCACTGCATCTTAAATTATAATGCACCTTTGCTTAAACTGTTTTAAAACAATTTGGAATAAATACTGACAAATAACTCTGCCTCTTCCTCTGCCACGGTGACTCCTTTTTCATGGCAAATAGACACACGCGTATGATGTTAATTTGCAATCAATGTGCACCTGCAGGTGTTGTGCTCTAAACTGCCCCCTGCCACGGATTGCCGACATAATTTTTACAGTGAAAAACTGCTGACTTTTGATTACTTTTGGTGTTTGGTTCGATGTCATATCATTTCCAGGTGTGATGGTGTGATGGTATGAAGCTAATCGCGGCATTATAGGTATGAAAAAAAGTCAGAAGAGGAAACATATTGAAGCAGAATGAATTCAACCAAGTGTTGAAAATATTATTCAAGTACATGAATCACTTCTTGTGACTGAAGGTGAGTGTAAAAAGAGTGATTAGGTCAGGGATATTTTCACTGGTTTAACATTAGCATCACGATCACACACTGACGGGTCACAGAGCGCATTCCTGAAGACAAGTTCAACAGGGTTTCAGGGCACACTGCCAAACATTAAATAAAATGATGAGAATCCTGTGGTTTCATGTTTCATGCCAGCTTCATAAAATGGTCGGTGACCAACATGTCGACCGAGCTCCCATTATGCTCCACAGACCAGAAATCTATAAACACCAGCTCATGGGGGAACAGAGGTATTGATGCTCTCTAACAAGTCCTCACATAATCACAATTGTTCCAAAAGAACCACTGCCAACCAAGAACAAGCTTCCTGGGCAGCTCCTGGTGACCAGCATTGTCATGAATGCCAGTCAATGCCACCGGCCTTTCAGTACTGGAACTTTTAAAAATATATCAGTGAGACAACTGAGACAATTAAGTTGAAAGGTATGATGAACGCATGCACAGTTTTTTGGAATCTACGCCCAATACATAATGCTTTTGACCGCGTGACATATTTTTGACAGTAACGTCACGGATGTCAATTCGCATTCAAAATGAAACCGAAACCATAAAATTGCACTTTGTATTTGTAATGTTTTAAAGTTATGACTTTTTAAAACGTATTTTGAAAGACAGAAAATACACACTACATATTTTATATATAGACCAGGGGTGGGTAATCTTATCCGCAAAGGGCTGGTGTGTATGCAGGTTGTCATGCCCCGATCGTCCGCTCCTCCCGTCTGCCACGCCCCCTCGTTAACCCCATGTGGATTCCCCGTATTTACCAGCTGTTCCTGATCGTTGTCAATTAGTCCATTGTATTTAGTCTGCGTTTCCGTTTGTTTCCCCAGTCCGGTCATTGATGTATTGTTGCGTGTATTGTTGATGCGTCATTACCTGCCTTTCCGTGGATTAAACCCCGTGTTCCTGATCCCTGGCTTTCTGCTCCTTTGTCTGTGCTCCGGGCGCTCATACACCGTGACACAGGTTTTTGCTGCAACTCCCTAATTAGATCACTAACTAGAGGACTGATTGGCTGAAGAGTCCTCACACCTGGGTTTGAAGAGCTGACCTGAAAGTTATCCTAAAAACCTGCATACACACCGGCCCTTTGTGGATAAGATTGCCCACCCCTGATATAGACTAATATCTATCCATCCCTTTTCCTGCACGCATATTTACTTGTACACACACGTCTCATTTGACAGCTACCTTGCCCCATATAAATCTCCCATGCGCTCAGGCCCTCTTGCTCTCGCTACACAATGCAAAATAATGCATATGATTATAATATAAGTTTGTTATGTGCACCCCGACACATGATAATCACCTCTTCCAACATGCGCAGTACAGAAAAGGAAACAGAAAGTAACATAAGAACCCTTATAAAGGTGAAAATGGGGGAATGCAGCACAGGACTACTAAAAGGGAGATATGAACCCATCCATGATAAAATTTACAGTCAAACTTATTGATAAACATTACAGTCGTATGAACAAATTAAATTTGGTTACCTCAGTTGAGAAGTTCATATTTCTGACTAAATAGTATTAAGTTCTAAGTTGTTGACCGGTACCACATTTATATCATTTTCATTGATATGAATATAACTAGCAAACAAGAAAAATTTAAAAAATAGTTTTTATTAGGTCCACTTTGTACTGTCAACATGCAGATAATTCAAATAAAGGCCACACTTTCACTCTAATTTGTGGCTCCGTATATCAAATATTTTCACTGCGCCTTGTCATTTTTAATAGACGCAGCTTCTCGGTTACAACCTTCTACAGCTAAACAATCCTTCTTTAGCGTTTTGGAAGGGACACCACCACACGCAGCAGCCCTGCAGGTTCAGGACCTGCACATCTCCCCATCCTGAGCTCCTTACCGAGTGGTCGCAGTTCAGCTCTTCCATGTGGTCCTTGGAACGTTCTCTTCGATGTGAACCGACGCAAACATGTAGCTGCTGGGCCCCGTCCGGGTCCAGAACCAGTCAGTTCAAGTGAATAATAAAGTTGTTCTCAGATGTTTTCTGCACTGTCACATGTGTGTTCTGTGTGAACCGACCGGTTAGTCAAGTTAGCATAAAATAACATGAGATCTCAGAAGAAATGCCATCCTACAGAGACTTCCTGCTTATCAGGAACGTAAGGTATACTAAGGTATATTAGCTAGGCTGTGACCCATTTAATTTAATTTAACCAACAGTTATTTACTTAGCAGACACTGTTGTCCAAAGTGAGGTACAAGTCAGGCAAATATCACATGACAAGCATATGGCTGCCAAGGACTCAACTAGTGACGTGCACAGACTCTTCGAGGGGCAGTTGCTCGAACAGGGGGGTTTGGCCGCTGCCTGGGGGGGGGAGACGGATGGGCAGTAAACCCTCTGTAAATTTTCACAATCAGAATAGACCTCCCAAGATGAAGATCGCCTCAAGGTTGCCAGCTTATCCTTTCCTTTCCTTCCTCAGACGCTGAAGTCTCCACTCAGATCTCTGCATGTCTGGTAGACATCTCATCATGACAGCTGAAAGTCAACCTCAGCAAAACTGAACTGCTATTCATCCTGGCTGTTCCATCCCCAAACCAGGATCTTGCAATCTCCCTGGACAACTCTACGATCTGTCCTTTGGTCACCGCCCGTAATCTTGGGGTAACCATAGACAATCACCTGTCCTTTTCCTCTCACATTGCTAATCTTTCCCGCTCCTGTCAATTTCTCCTCTTCAACATCAGAAGGGTTCATCCATTTTTTTCTACATAGGCCACTCAGGGCATTTTCCAAATGCAGTAAATGTAATGTAAATGTTTTCATGACCTGGGTGGGGGGCCCATCTCGGGAAATTCTGTGTGATCATTGGATGTCGAAAAAGGGCACTTGGAACATCAATGGGAGGGGGGGGCACTTTCATTTGTTCCGGTGAAAGCGGCAGGTGCTCAAGCACCCCCAGCCCCCTCCCTACACATGCCTGGACTCAACTAGGCATAACTGCATCTAGACTGAGCTTTCAATGAATGTTCACGTGCATGTTGTACAAAGCAAGAGCTACTCAACACTTCCCTAACAAAGCAAGGTTAGGTGCCTAATAAAACAACCATTGAAATCAACAGGGAAAGTGCAGTGCAAAGAGCGTTCAGGGATCACAAGGCTAGCAGAGGTGTTCCCAGAACAGACAGGCCTTAAGGTGTTTCTTGAGCCTCTTGTATTGTACTTTTCACCCAACTTCAGTTTTTTAAGTCAATTTATTTGAGATACATTAGTTCTTGTATTACATATTTTGGGACAAAAGGTTTATAACTAATTAATTAATTACAGTAATTAAAGAGCGATATTAAAAAGAAAAGTTAACATAAGCATTTCTGTCCTAAACTCACCAAAACATACAAAACCTCAAACAAGGTACATATGTGATGTATGGTTAAAATACAGTAGCAAACACTTCAGTACAAAATAGTTCCTAATCTCTTAAAAAACTGAATCACAACTACTTGTTACTATAGTTACAATTAAATGACGACATAGACCCATTTCTGCTTATTACAAATGTCTTTTAAAAGCTCAAGCAAGCATCTGCAAATGCTTTATAACAGAAGCTAAAACCAATGTCACTTTCATTCAGCTCAGTTATAGTCACACGACGGATCTTAAAATTATGTAATTATTGAGGTCACTTTAAGTTACTTTTCAGTAAGATCAAAAAGGTGTTTTGTAATTTATTATACATTTCTCCCCAAAAAAGCCTTAATTTACCTACAGCCTATGAAGTGGTAGATATGAACCCTTCCAGCATACAATTTACAGTCCAATGAACAAACCAAATTTTATTACCTTAGTTAAACAACGTAGATTTCTAACTAAAAGTTTATTTGGGCAGGGTTAGATTGAATAATAATTTGTACTTTATTAATCCCCATGGTGAAATTGTCTTTTACACCTCCCTCAATTTGCTCTTTGTAGAGTAAGTTGTCTGCAAGGGGCAGTGGTGCCCAGGGAGCTGGGGGTTAAGGGCCTCACTCAAGGACCCACAGACGTGCTGAGGCTGGGTTTGAACTGGCAACCGTGTGATTACAGGCACACAGGCTTAGCCCAACTGAGCCACACGCTGCCCCAATTTTCCTTGGGTTGAGAACAGCTGACGCATCTTGGAATGAGTCAAAGTTCATATACCCTGATTTTCTCAAGGGGCAATACCCAGATGTGCAAGAGCATCTTATTTGGGATTCTGCTGCTATGGCGATCACCTGGACGATGCCTTTGGGATGCCAGTGAGCCCAGATAACCTTGAATGCTGAAAAACCTGTCAGCCAAGCAACAGTGTGGAAGGACATTTTGGGAGCTGGATCTGGCACTAGATGAAAGTTGGTCTGAGTTGTTGATGTTGTAGTTTAATGATCTCAATCAGACGAGGTTCAGTAAGCATCCAGTTCGTTAAATAAACAGTATAGTCCATTAAAAAATATTCTCATGGATAAATCATTTACTAAATTATGTGTTAAAAGCTACTACACATGGCTTCATGCACCTTAGACACCTAAGCAGGTCCACTTGTCTTCATTAAAGTCTTCATCTCCATCTGAAAATATTGTTGCTACTGGCCAGATTTTCACAGTCCAAACATTTCTATTACATTTTCAGCTCAAGCGCCATAAAGCTAATGTACACTTTTTAATGCAAAGGAATTTCACCATCTTGTTTGCCCGTTCAATCTTGAAGCATTCTCAGCACAAAGCAGCAGATGTAGCGCACACACAATGATGGGAGCTGTGATTAGCATCTCTTCCGCTGCTCCTGGTACCCATGCATCACTGCCAGTGGTGGATGTCAATGTTTCCACCAGAAAATGTAGGTGACAAGCAGGATTAAGACAAAAATCAGCAGCCAAACAAGACGTCGATATGCGATGATTTGTCTCTCCAGTGTTTGAACGCGATTCTGGTTTTTGTTGTCATAGACATTCCATATTAAGCTCCCAATTTCCAACAGGGCCATCGTTAAAGCCATCTTACAGTGACACACAGCTGCAATAGATACCCAGCGGGACTCCTCAGGCCGGCTTTTCCTAGAGGGAGAGATCAAGATGTGGCTTGGGAATCGGGGGGTGTTTTTTTTCAAAGGCTTGATCACACAGATGAAATGGAAGACAGGGATGCCCTTATTTGTATTTAGAAATGCTTCTCCCACCACACTAAAGCTTACTCTAGTCAGTCACGCCCATAACCCAGATACATATCACCTGGCTCACTGATTTCAGACTGTATCACACTGACCACCTGTTACTAGCTGTCAACCCCCCCCCCCCCCACCTTGTAACATTGTAGGAAAAGAAAGGATAGGCCTGCTTTAATCAAAACAAGGTGCTAGCTGAGGTCACGGTGAAAGCCAAAGACCATCAGTGAGTCAGTTATCCATGAACAGTGGATATAAAAAGGTATAATGCCAGGTTTTTGTGATGTAAAAAAATGAGACCACAAAAAAATCTAAAAATTTTACCTGGCATTAATGTGACCTATAACCTGTGCAATTCAATTGGAACAAGAAGGGAAATAGTTAATAAAATAGGGGAGAAAATATAAAACATATAAAACGCACAATAAGCTGATTGCATAAATGTGCACACCCATGTCATCACCCATTCTCCACCCACTCACCCCCCCACCCCCGTTCAATTACCCTCAAGTTTATAAATCACTGCAGTTATTCAGTATAATAATTTTGATCTGTTATGTATTAGAAATAGTGGTTAAAATATGAACATAAGAACATAACATAAGAAATTTACAAACAAGAGGAGGCCATTCTGCCCATCAAGCTCGTTTGGGGAGAACTTAACTAATAGCTCAGAATTGTTAAAATCTTATCTAGCTCTGATTTAAAGGAACCCAGGGTTTTAACTCGCACTACACTAGCAGGAAGACTATTCCATACTATTCCATAAAGAAGTGCTTCCTCAAATTCATTTAAAAATGTTCTCCCGCTAATTTCCACTTATGGCTACAAGTTCAAGTATTTAAACTAATATTGAAATAGCCATTTGGCTGAACAGCATCCAGACTGGTTAGAATCTTATAGACCTGGATCATGTCTCCCCTTAGTCTCCTTTGCTTGAGGCTAAACAGATTCAGCTCAGCTATACTCATTAGACATTCATGGCCAGGAATTATTCTTGTAGCCCTACGTTGCACCATTTCTAAAACAGCAATGTCCTTTTTTTAAGGTATGGTGACCAAACCTGTACACAATATTCTAGGTGGGGTCTTACCAAGAAATTATATAATCATAGCATCACCTCCCTTGACTTAAACTCCACAGCCCTAGAAATGTAACCCAACATCCTATTGGCCTTTTTAATTGCTTCCCCACACTGACGAGAGTGGGACATGGAAGCATCAACATACACACCGAGGTCTTTCTCATAATCAGTTGCCTTTATTTCAGTGGAACCCATAAAATATCAGTACTTTATATTTCTGCTCCCTGCATGGATTACCTTACATTTATCTGTGTTAAATTTCATCTGCCAAGTATCAGCCCAGTCGCTAATTAAATCCAGATCCCATTGAAGCCTCTCTGCTGCTAGATCAGTATCTGCTACACCACCCACCTTGGTGTCGACTGCAAATTTAACCAATTTACTGTATGTATTGGTGTCAATATCATTATTGTAAATTAGGAACAATAGTGGTCCTAAAATTGAACCCTGCGGTACCCCACAATGAATGCAGACCCATTGTGACACTGTGCCTGTAATAACTACTCACTGCTTCCTGTCTGTTAACCAGTTTTCGATCCAAGCTGCTTTGTTCCTAAAACTCCTGCAGGTTTGAGCTTAAGCAGGAGCTGTTGGTGGGGGACAACATCAAAGGCCATCTGGAAATCTAAGTGATCAATTTCTCTTGTAGCTTACATTGTTATATTTCCTTGTGCCATAAGCACAAAAGAAGGTAATCCCACAGGTTCCTCGCCAATGACTTTGTGGTCTAGTCCTGAAAAGGAAAGGCATGCGCCAGCTTCATAAAATGACCAACATGTCGACTGAGTTCCCATTATGCTCCACAGACCAGAAATCTATAAACACCAGCTCATGAGGAACAGAGGTATTGATGCTCTCTAACAGGAGACCTGCTGCAAGTCCTCACATAGTCACAAATTGTTTTCTCCATATTGTTCCAAAAGAACCGCTGCCAACCAAGAACAAGCTTCCTGGGCAGCTCCTGGTGACCAGCATTGTCATGAATGCCAGTCAATGCCACTGGTCTTTCAGTACTGGAACTTTTGGTACTGGTACTCAATCGGAAGTCACTAGAAAAGCGAAAGTACTGTACCAAAAGTACCATACTTGATGTGGTGAAAAAGCACCCAATATACAGTATATAAATATACAATTGTGAACAACAAAACATAATCGCTATTGAGCTATATTTGTGGGGTAATCGAGGTAATAAAATCAGTCGGTTGAGAAAACATACCACTATCGAGCTGAATGTACATTAATTATGTGATAAAACATGTTGCTTAACATGAAACATGTTGATTGTACTGTCAAGTTAAATGTAAATGATTTTTAAATTATTATAATCAATAAAACCCACCTTTTTAAAACATTTGTAAACGTATTTTATATATGTAATTGCCAATAAACCATGTCGCTATGGAGCTAAATATATATATTAATAATCTAATAAAATATATCAGTGACACAACTGAGACAAATAAGTTGAAAGGTACGATGAACGCATGCGCAGTTTGATGCCTTTGACCACGTGACATAGTTTTGACAGTAATGTCACGGATGTCGATTCGCATTCAAAATGAAACAGAAACCATAAAATTGCACTTCGTATCTGTAATGTTTTTAAGTTATGACTTTTTAAAATGTATTATGACAGACAGAAAATACACACTACATGTTTTATATATAGACTAATATCCATCCATCCCTTTTCCTGCACACATATTTACTTGTACACACACATCGTATTTAACAGCTACCTAACCCCATATAAATCTCCCATGCGCTCACGCCCTCTCCCTCAATTCCCACTTGCACAGTACAGATAAGGGGCTCACATATTATCCAGACTGAACATAAATGGGAAAAAGCTTATAAAATGATACGATTAGATAAATTAAGACAAGTGAAAACATACCTAGTGGCATACAATTATAAAAGGTAAATTTCCCATGCACTCAGGCCCTCTCTACACAATGCAAAATAATGCATATGTTTACAATATATGTATAATATATGCATATAATTACACACAATTTAACCCCTACTTAGAATACATAACAGATCAAATTCATTATATCGAATAACTGAAGTGATTTATGAACTTGAGGGACCCCGACACACGATCCTCACCTCTTCCAACGTGCGCAGTACAGAAAAGAAAAGAGAAAGTAAAATCAGAAACCTTATAAAGGGGGAAAGGGGGGATACAGGACAATATCATCATGGGAAAATTAAAGGGGTATTACACCCATTAGGTTAATCAAACGAAAGACAATTTTGTAAAATTATTAATAAAATAATTTAAATTTAATTTAATTAATTAAAGTGAAATAATCTGTTACACATGCCACATCTTGACTTGACAATACAATGGAACCCACATATAGTGATCAACCACTTATATGGATCAGAAAGCTCAGGACAGAATCATTCCTATACAAATACTGCTTAAATAATTCACTTATAGTAATTAAGTAGTCGACTTACATTGTTCATTCTGGTCTTTTTATACCTGACAACATACGGAAAAATTTTAAACTATGTTAATTAATTATTTTTCTAACTTTAATTTGATAGCCCTACTTTGCCTTGCGGTAACCCATCTGCTTCTGGCTAGCTACCTGAGGCTAATGCTGTACGCACAGAAAACAGGATGGCAAAAGAAAGTAATTTTCTCTCTGACAAATTTAGACTCATCGAAGCTTATGATAATCAGCCTAAAACTAGCCACAGAGAGGCAACAGCGGACTGACACGAAGTGCATCCATCCATCCATCTCCTACCGCTTTTCCGGGTCGGGTCGCGGAAGCAGCAGCCTAAGCAGGGAAACCCAGACTTCCCTCTCCCCGGCCACTTCGTCCCTCCATAGTCTCTCCAGCATTTCCTGGATCGTCCTCCCTGTGGGACATGCCTGAAACACCTCAACAGGGAGGCGTCCAGGAGGCATCCTGACCAGATGCCCGAGCCACCTCATCTGGCTCCTCTCGATGCGGAGGAGCAGCAGCTCTGCTCTGAGTCCCTCATGAATGTCCAAGCTTCTCACCCTATCTCTAAGGGAGAGCCCAGCCACCCTGCGGAGGAAACTCATTTCAGCTGCTTGTATTCGTGACCTCGTTCTTTCGGTCACTACCCACAGCTCGTGACCATAGGTGAGGGTAGGAACGTAGATCGAATGGTAAATCAAGAGCTTTGCCTTTTGGCTCAGCTCCTTCTTCACCATGACAGACCAATGCAGTGCCCGCATCACTGCTGACGCTGCATCGATCCGCCTGTCAATCTCCTGTTCCATCCTTCCCTTACTCGTGAACAAGACCGAGATACTTAAACTCCTCCACTTGGGGAAGTACTGCCTCCCCGACCTGGAGAGAGCACTCCACCCTTTTCCGGCTGAGGACCATGGTCTCGGATTTGGAGGTGCTGATTTTCATCCCAGCCGCTTCACACTCTGTTGCAAACTGCTCCAGCGAGAGCCGAAGGTCTCAGTCCGATGAAGCCAGAACCACATCATCTGCAAAAAGCAGATACCTAATCATAAAGTCACCAAACCGGACACCTTCAATGCCCTGGCTGCGCCTAGAAATTCTGTCCATAAAAGTTATGTACAGAATCGGTGACAAAGGGCAGCCCTGGTGGAGTCCGACTTACTGCCGACAATGCGAACCAAGCTCTGACACCGGTCGTACATCCCTTATAAGGAAGCCTGGCACCCAATACTCCCAGAGCACACCCCACAGGACTCCCCGAGGGACACAGTCGAATGCCTTCTCCAAGTCTACAAAGCACATGTAGACTGGTTGGGCAAACTCTCACGCACCCTCCAGGACTCTGCCAAGAGTATAGAGCTGATTCACTGTTCCACAGCCAGGGCAAAAACCACACTGCTCCTCCTGAATCCGAGGTTCGACAATCCGGCGGACCCTCCTCTCCAGGACCCCCGAACAGACCTTACCAGGGAGGCTGAGGAGTGTGATCCCCCTATAGTTGGAACACAACTATATTCTTGATTGAGGGACCACCACCCTAGTCTGCCAATCCAGAGGCACTGCCCCCGATGCCCATGCGATGCTGCAGATGCGTGTCAACCAGGACAGCCCTGCAACATCCAGATCCTTGAGGAACTCCGGGCGGATCTCATCCACCCCTGGGGCCTGGCCGCCGAGGAGTTTTTTAACTACGTCAGCGACCTCTGACCCAGAGATAGGAGAGTCCACCCCCAAGTCCCCAGACTCTGCTTCCTCATTGGAAGGCATGTCGGTGGGATTGAAGAGGTCTTCGAAGTATTCCTTCCACCAACCCACAACATCCTGAGCTGAGGTCAGCAGTGCCCCATCCCCACCATAAATAGTGTTGATGCTGCACTGCTTTCCTGCCCTGAGCTGCTGGATGGTGGACCAGAATCTCCTCAAAGCCGTCCGGAAGTTGTTCTCCATGGCCTCGCCAAACTCCTCCCACACCCGACTTTTTGCCTCAGCGACCACCAAAGCCGTGTTCCGCTTGGCCCACCTGTACTCATCAGCTGCCTCTGGAGTCCCACAGGCCAAAAAGGCCTGATAGGACTCCTTCTTCAGCTTGACAGCATCCCTCACCGCCGGTGTCCACCGGCAGGTTTGGGGATTGCTGCCATGACAGGCACCGACTATTTTACCAATGGAGGTGCGGAACATGACCCATTCGGACTCAATGTCCCCCGCCTCCCCCAGGACATGGGCGAAGTTCTGCCGGAGGTAGGAGTTGAAGCTCCTTCTGACAGGGGATTCCGCTAGACATTCCCAGCAGACCCTCACTATACGCTTGGGCCTGCCAGGCCTGACCAGCTTCCTCCCCCACCAGCGGAGCCAACCCACCACCAGGTGGTAATCGGTTGACAGCTCCGCCCCTCTCCTCACCCGAGTGTCCAATACATACGGCTGCAAGTCCGATGACACGACCACAAACTCGATCACTGAACTGTGGCCTAGGGTGCCCTGGTGCCAAGTGCACATATGGATGCCCTTATGTTTGAACATGGTGTTCATTATGGACAATCCATGACGAGTACAGAAGTCCAATAACAAAACACCACTCGGGTTCAGATTGGGGGGGCAGTTCCTCCCAATCACGCCCCCTCCAGGTCTCACTGTCATTGCCTACGTGAGCATTGAAGTCCCCCAGCAGATCAAGAGAGTCCCCAGGAGAAGGGCTCTCCAACACCCCTTCCAAGGACTCTAAAAAGGGTGGGTATTCAGAACTACTGTTTGGCGCATAAGCGCAAACAACAGTCAGAACCCGTTCCCCCACCCGAAGGCGAAGGGAGGTTACCCTCTCATCCACTGTGGTAAACTCCAATGCACAGGCATCCAGCCAGGGGGCAATAAGTATGCCCACCCCTGTTTGACACCTCTCCCCGCGAGCAACTTCAGAGTGGAAGAGGGTCCAAACCCCCTCAAGGAGACTGGTTCCAGAGCCCAAGCCGTGCATCGAGGTGAGCCCGACTATATCTAGTCGGAACCTCACAACCTTGCACACCAGCTCAGGCTCCTTCCCCGCCAGAGAGGTGACATTCCATGTCCCTAGAGCTAGCTTCTGCAGCCGAGGATTGGACCGCTAAGGTCCTTGCCTTCGGCCACTGCCCAACTCACACTGTACCCGACCCCTTTGGCCCCTCCTACAGGTGGTGAGCCCATTGGAGGGGGGACCCACGTGCCTCCTTTGGGCTGTGCACGACCAGGCCCCATGGGTGCAGGCCTGGCCACCAGGCCTGGCTCCAGGGAGGGACCCCGGTGATCCGCGTCTGGGCGAGGGAAAATGTGTATCCATGTTATTTCCCATCATAAGGGGTCTGATGAGCCCCACTTCATCTGGTTCCTCACCCAGGACCTGTTTGCCTTGGGAGACCCTACCAGGGGCATAAAGCCCCAGGCAACTTAGCTCCTGGGATCATTGGAACACGCAAACCCCTCCACCACGATAAGGTGTCGGCTCCAGGAGAGGACTGACACAAAGTGATTCTTTATATTACTTTGTAAGGTGACCCCACAACATGCATCATTAATGGAAAGCCATGAATGACAGGAAAACACAGGGAAGTTACACTATGGATGGTAAGGCACACATAGGGCGGGTAATTACACAATGGCTAAGACACGCACGGATCAGGCAACAACAGAGTACAACCACAGTTAAAGGCACAGGCGACATACACAGCACAAGGGGGGTACTTTTCGTATGTGGATTACTCGTTTAGCTGGATGTATGTATATATATAATTTTTTATGTCGACAATTCTTTAAATAATTATATACCAATATTCACCAGCTTTGGGGCAGCATGGTGGTGCAGTGGTTAGCACTGTTGCCTCACACCTCTGGGACCTGGGTTTGAGTCTCCGCTTGGGTCACATGTGTGTGGAGTTTGCATGTTCTCCCCATGTCGTTGTGGGGTTTCCTCCAGGTACTCTGGTTTCCCCCCCACAGTCCAAAGACATGCTGAGGCTAATTGGAGTTGCTAAATTGCCCTTAGGTGTGCATGTGTGAGTGAATGGTGTGTGAGTGTGCCCTATTTCCCCCATCCAACAAACTAAGATAATCCTAAGTGAAAACAAAAGGGTGGAAACGAAACGACAATACCTACGCCTAACTCCCTAACCAAACAAACAGTAATCCCCACGTTTACGAATAAACAAAAAGGAAGACACTCTTTACACACACCTAGTGGAAGATGCAAACACACAGCCAAAGCGAAAGTATCCGAGGGAATAACGAAGAGACGAAGTCAAAGTACAGGCAATAGAGATCCAAAACCAAGCAAGCAGTCAAAACCAGGGCGAAGGTACAAGAAAGGACGAGGCGGGAACCAGGAACAAAACAGTCATACACGAGCAATCATACGAAGGCAAACCGAACGAAGCGCGAGCTAACAGGCGAGCAGCCGAAGTGATGACACTGCGGCCTCTTCTGTCGGCGAACCGGAAACTGTTCCAAAGGCGAGGAGGAGTACGGTCGAGAAGGCGGAATCGAAAGAGCGCCCATTTTAACGTATGGTTAAAATGGGCGAGTGGGCAGGACGTCCAGAAAACCTGTAGGCATCCTTCCGAACTTACGGCACGTACCCGAAACTTACGTCACGTAACATTACGTTTACAATGTTTCATTATTATTTTATTGTCATAATTGCAAATCAAATTCAAGCACAATAATGCAGGACATGGGAATAAGTGTTGTACAAACACGACATTTCATTCATATATATATATATATATATGTGTGTGTGTGTGCGTTATGTATTTTATGTATATGAAATGTAGGAAATCTTTATTATTTATAAAACATTCCTTTTGAAGCTAATAAGAAGGCAGACAAAACCTTTGGAAGTTCTGGGTAATGAGAATATTAGTGTGATTTTTAAATTCTTTATAGAACTGTAATTTTATTGCGTATACATTACCTGCAACGGCATAAAACGCGTCTTTAATTGCCTGCACTCGCAGGTGTCCGTGAAAAACAATTGCTAATTGCCTAGCAAACTGTACTCTTTGATATATTTCCCGCATCGCCTACATGCAGTATACAAAAAAGTGCCGCTTGCAAATATCTCAAGGCAATGCACATTGTCTGTGTGGCTGTGAGAGCCCGACTTCGCCTAATTGAACTTCTACTATACGGAGCTAATAAATCTTTAAGATATAATATTCCATCTCGGCTGAAGCAGTATCTTTCGAAAAGTATATCATCCGGCAACAATACAGGATCTTGCCGATCGCGCAAAACCCTCTGAATTTGAAATTCCCTTATTATTTGTGCACCGATTGCAATTGGTCACTCATCCATGAATGGCAAGGCCTTAATTGACTGAACGGATTTCCATGCACGGACACTGATTACGTGTGTGAGCTAATCCTTATTTACGTAGAACAAACCTGCTCCGAGCAGGTTTGAGGATTTGGATGAGCTGCGATTACAACACATCCAGCAAGAGTTTCGAAAAACCGACAGATCCTGCCAAATCGTCAACAATTACATCCAGCTAAACAAGTAATCCACGTACGAAAAATACCCCCTGGGCTCTAGCTGGGCCATTCCAAAACTTAAATTTTCTTCTGGTGAAGCCTTTCTTTTGTTGATTTGGAGGTACTGTATGATTGGGTTCATTGTCGTGCTGAAAGGTGAAATTCTTCTTCTTTACGAATCTCTTTATTTCTCTGCTCTTTTTCATCATTCTTTGCTGGGTCATCCTGCCCATAATGTTTCACCACCCAACACCCCGCATACAGTAATTAACGAGCAATATTAATGACAGAGAGGGGCCTTTCTGACCCAGCAGCTCTGTCCTAAACTCACCGATACACACAAAACCTCTAAACAAGGTGATCACAAAATATACGTAACGTATGGTTAAAATACAGTGATAAACACTTCAGTACAAAACAGTTCCTCATCTCAATATATTAAAAAAGTAAATCACAGCTACTTATTATAGTCACAATTAATCGATGACGTTGCCCCATTTCTGCTTATTACAAATGTATGTTAAAAACTCAATTAAGCATCTGCAAATGCTTTATAACAGAGGCTAAACCAATTTTCAGTAAGATCAAAAAGGTGTATATAACTTCATGTAACTACACCCTATGAAGTGGGAGATATGAACCCTGCCAGGATACAATTACAGTCAAACTTATTGATAAACATTACAGTCCTATGAACTAATTAAGTTTTGTTACCTTAGTTGAACAATGTAGAATTCTATTTAAAAAGTTCTTTGGGGAGGGTCAGAGTTTTCCTTGGGTGGAGAACAGCTGACGCATCTTGGAATGAGTCAAAGTTCATATACCCTGATTTTCTCAAGCGGCAAAACCCAGATGTGCCAGAGCCTCTCGTTTGGGTTCTGCTGCTATGGCGATCACCTGGATGATGCCTTTGGGATGCCAGTGAGCCCAATCAGCTTTTTGTCAGCCGAGCAACAGTGTGAAAGGACATTTTGGGAGCTGGGTCTGGCTGAGACAGATGAAAGTTGGTCTGGGTTGTTGACGTTGTAGTTTAATGATCAGTAAGCATCCAGTTGACTGAATAATAACTAAAGTGCATTAAAACAGATAAATGGATAAATCATTTACTAGATTATATTAAAAGCTACTACACATTGTTTCATGTACCTTAGACACCTAAGCAGGTCCTGTGTTGACTTTATTAAAGTTTTCATCTCCATCTTTGAAAATGTTGGTGCTACTGGCCAGATCTTCACAGTCCAAACTTTTCCTTGACCTTTTTAGCTCAAGTGCCATAAGCTAATGTACGCTTTTTAATGCAAAGGAGTTTCACCATCTTGTTTGCCTGTTCAATCTTGAAACATTCTCAGCACAAAGCAGCTTAAGGCAGCAGATGTAACGCACACACAATGAGGGGTGCTGTGATTAGTATTTCTTCCGCATGTGAGGCACAGAGCTGGCTTTCCAGTCACGTGGGCCATAGCTCTGGGGGGTGCTCCTGTTCCTGGTACCCATGCATCACTGCCAGTGGTGGACGTCAATGTTTCCTCAAGAAAATGTAGGTGACGAGTATGACCAGGCCAGCACTCAGCACCCCAATAACACACTGATGGATGGTGATGACATTCTCTAATGCGTGAATGCGTTCCTCCATGGCGCTGGTGTGCAGGTAGTCGTAGATAGAGCCACCGATGCTCCACACAGCCCAGACGGCATCAACCACAGCCTTCATGGTGGGAGAGACCATCGAGGGGGCCAGCTTACCTTGGGACACAGCTGCATTAGATACACAGCAGGACCGCTCACCTCTGCTCTTCCTAAAGAGAGAGGCACATGTGGCTCGATCACATAGGTGAAATGAAAGACAGGGATGCCCTTATTAGCATTTAGATAGGCTCCTCCTACCACACTAAAGCTTATTTTAGTCAGTCACGCCCATAACCCAGATACTTAACCCCTGGATCACTGATTTAGTTCAGACTGCTTCACACTGACCACCTGTGACATCACAAGTTTTATTGTCACCTGTGATTTGAGGAACATCATGTATACAGATGTTAGCTCTGTCCTAAACTCAGCAAAACACACAAAATCTCAGAGCTGATAACAAAACATACGTAACGTATGGTTAAAATACAGCGACAAGCACTTCAGTACAAAATACTTACTTATCTCTCTTAAAAAAGTAAATCACAGCTACTTGTTACTACAGTTACAATTAAATGATGACATGGACCCATTTCTGCTTATTACAAATGTCTTTTAAAAACTCAAGAAAAAACTCAATCCTTTACAGTAGAGGCTAAAACGAATGTCATGGTCATTCAGCTCAGTTATGGTCACACAACGGATCTTAAAATCATGTAATTATTCATTAAGGTCACTTAAAATTACTCTTCAGTAAGATCAAAACAGTGCTTAATTTACCATACATTTCCACCTAAAAAAGCCTTCATATAACTGCACCCTATGAAGAGGGACATATGAACCCCTCCATGATAAAATTTAGTCAAATGTATTAATAAACATTATAGTCCTATGAACAAATTAAATTTGATTGCCTTAGTTGAGCAGTGTATACTTCCGACTAAATACTTTTAAGTTCTAAGTTGTTGACCGG
Source organism: Paramormyrops kingsleyae (assembly GCF_048594095.1). Classification (NCBI taxonomy): domain Eukaryota; kingdom Metazoa; phylum Chordata; class Actinopteri; order Osteoglossiformes; family Mormyridae; genus Paramormyrops; species Paramormyrops kingsleyae. Next base: position 11,535,891 of record NC_132801.1, read on the forward strand.
TACCATATTTAAATAATTTTCATTGATATGAATATAACTAGCAAACAAGAAAAATAAAAAAAATAGTTCTTATTAGTTCCACTTTGTACTGTCAACATGCAGATAATTCAAATAAAGGCCACACTTTCACTCTAATTTGTGGCTCAGTATATCAAATATTTTCACTGCACCTTGTAATTTTTAATAGATGCAGCTTCTCGGTTACAACCTTCTACAGCTAAACAATCCTTCTTTAGCGTTTTGGAAGGGACACCACCACACGCAGCAGCCCTGCAGGTTCAGGACCTGCACATCTCCCCATCCTGAGCTCCTTACCGAGTGGTCGCAGTTCAGCTCTTCCATGTGGTCCTTGGAACGTTCTCTTCGATATGAACAGACGCAAACATGTCGCTGCTGGGCCCCATCCGGGTCAAGAACCAGTCAGTTCAAGTGAATAATAAAGTTGTTCTCAGATGTTTTCTGCACTGTCATGTGTGTGTTCTGTGTGAACTGACTGGTTAGTCAAGTTAGCATAAAATAACATGAGAACTCGGAAGAAATGCCATCCTACAGAGACTTCCTGCTTATCAGGAACGTAAGGTATACTAGCTAGGCTGGGTCCCATTTAATTTAATTTAACCAACAGTTATTTACTTAGCAGACGCTATTGTCCAAAGTGAGGTACAAGTCAGGCAAATAGCACATTACAAAGCATACGGTTGCCAAGGACTCAACTAGTGACATGCACAGACTTTTCGAGGGGCAGGTGCTAGAACAGGGGGGTGTGGCTGACCGATACTGTTTGCTGCCTGGGGGGAGGAGACAGATGGGCAGTGCACCCTCTGTAAATTTTCACAATCAGAATAGACCTCCCAAGATGAAGATCGCCTCAAGGTTGCCAGCTTATCCTTTCCTTTCCTTCCTCAGACGCTGAAGTCTCCACTCAGATCTCTGCATGTCTGGTAGACATCTCATCATGGATGACAGCTGAAACTCAACCTCAGCAAAACTGAACTGCTATTCATCCTGGCTGTTCCATCCCCAAACCAGGATCTTGCGATCTCCCTGGACAACTCTACGATCTGTCCTTTGGTCACCGCCCGTAATCTTGGGGTAACCATAGACAATCACCTGTCCTTTTCCTCTCACATTGCTAATCTTTCCCGCTCCTGTCAATTTCTTCTCTTCAACATCAGAAGGGTTCATCCATTTTTTTCTACATAGGCCACTCAGGGCATCTTCCAAATGCAGTAAATGTAATGTAAATGTTTTCATGACCTGGGCGGGGGGCCCATCTCGTGAAATTCTGTGTGATCATTGGATGTCGAAAAAGGGCACTTGGAACATCAATGGGAGGGGGGAGGGCACTTTCATTTGTTCCGGTGAAAGCGGCAGGTGCTCAAGCACCCCCAGCCCCCTCCCTACACATGCCTGGACTCAACTAGGCATAACTGCATCTAGACTGAGCTTTCAATTAATGTTCACGTGCATGTTGTACAAAGCAAGAGCTACTCAACACTTCCCTAACAAAGCAAGGTTAGGTGCCTAATAAGACAACCATTGAAATCAACAGGGAAAGTGCAGTGCAAAGAGCGTTCAGGGATCACAAGGCTAGCAGAGGTGTTCCCAGAACAGACAGGCCTTAAGGTGTTTCTTGAGCCTCTTGTATTGTACTTTTCACCCAACTTCAGTTTTTTAAATCAATTTATTTAAGATACATTTGTTCTTGTATTACATATTTTGGGACAAAATGTTTATAACTAATTAATTAATTACAGTAATTAAAGAGCGATATTAAAAAGAAAAGTTAACATAAGCATTTCTGTCCTAAACTCACCAAAACATACAAAACCTCAAACAAGGTACATATGTGATGTATGGTTAAAATACAGTAGCAAACACTTCAGTACAAAATAATTCCTTATCTCTATTAAAAAAGTAAATCACAGCTACTTGTTACTAAAGTTACAATTAAACAATAATATGGCTCCATTTCTGCTTATTACAAATGTCTTTTAAAAACAAGCAAGCATCTGAAAATGCTTTATAACAGGCTAAACCAAAGTCATGATAATTCCATTCAGTTATGGTCACACAATGGATCTTAAAATTATGTAATTATTAATTAAGGTCACTTAAAATTACTTTTCAGTAAGATCAAAAAGGTGTATATAACTTCATATAACTACACCATATACCCTTCCAGGATACAATTTACAGTCAAACTTATTGATAAACATTACAGTTCTATGAACTAATTAAGTTTTGTTACCTTAGTTGAACAATGTAGATTTCTAATTAAAAAGTTCTTTGGGCAGGGTCAGAGTTTTCCTTGGGTTGAGAATAGCTGACACATCTTGGAATGAGTCAAAGTTCATATACCCTGATTTTCTCAAGCGCCAAAACCCAGATGTGCCAGAGCCTCTCGTTTGGGTTCTGCTGCTATGGCGATCACCTGGACGATGCCTTTGGGATGCCAGTGAGCCCAATCAGCTTTTTGTCAGCCGAGCAACAGTGAAAGGACATTTTGGGAGCTGGGTCTGGCTGAGACAGATGAAAGTTGGTCTGGGTTGTTGACGTTGTAGTTTAATAATCTCAATTAGTAAGCATCAAGTTGACTGAATAATCAGTAAAGTGCATTAAAAATAGATAAATGGATAATTTCCTAAATTATGTGTTAAACGCTAATACACGTGGCTTCATGTACCTAAGCAGGTCCTGTGTTGACTTCAATAAAGTTTTCATCTTTGAAAATGTTGGTGCTACTGGCCAGATCTTCACAGTGCAAACTTTTCCATGACCTTTTTAGCTCAAGTGCCATAAGCTAATGTACACTTTTTAATGCAAAGGAGTTTCACCATCTTGTTTGCCTGTTCAATCTTGACACATTCTTAGCACAAAGCAGCTTAAGGCAGCAGATGTAACGCACACACAACGAGGGGAGCTGTGATTAGTATTTCTTCCGCATGTGAGGCAGAGAGCTGGCTTTCCAGTTACGTGGGCCATAGCTCTGGGGTGCTCCTGTTCCTGGTACCCATGCATCACTGCCAGTGGTGGACGTCAATGTTTCCTCAAGAAAATGTAGGTGACGAGTATGACCAGGCCAGCACTCAGCACCCCAATAACACACTGATGGATGGTGATGACATTCTCTAATGCATGAATGCGTTCCTCCATGGCGCTGGTGTGCAGGTAGTCGTAGATAGAGGCACCGATGCTCCACACAGCCCAGACAGCATCAACCACAGCCTTCATGGTGGGAGAGACCATCGAGGGGGCCAGCTTACCTTGGGACACAGCTGCATTAGATACACAGCAGGACCACTCAGCTCTGCTCTTCCTAAAGAGAGAGGCACATGTGGCTCGATCACACAGGTGAAATGAAAGACAGGGATGCCCTTATTAGCATTTAGGAAGGCTCCTCCTACCACACTAAAGCTTACTTTAGTCATAACCCATAACCCAGATACTTAACCCCTGGATCACTGGTTTAGTTCAGACTGCGTCACACTGACCACCTGTGACATCCCAAAGCAGTCATCTTACCATTTACAGGGGTGCACACTTAACACGGCATTAGCGCAGCTGCGAACCCTATGTTGAACGGTACAGCTAGGAAAATGGACTTGCTGAACAAAGCTTTATCAGCTGACAGCCTGGACTCGGCTTCGGCGTCAACTTTCTCTGAATTGCGCAGTAAAACACGTCGCTTCATATATATTATATATAGAATCTGAAATTATGACGATTAATGTTTGTCATATGTGTGAATGGAATTGCACAAACAGGAAACAAATTAGACAGCTATAAGCGAAATGGAGTTTGTTTGAACTGGCTTGAAAATATTGTTTGAACAGTAAAAGCCATTCATAATGGCGAACAACGGAACTCACTCTCTCAACGGATCATAGTGACACACGCAATTAGTTATTGACATAATCGAGAACGGATGTTGAGACATAGCAGGCCATGTCTTTCATTGGGATTAACCCAAATCTGATAAATGTCAGTCACTATGTTCCCACAACGCGTCTTGATTTTTTACGTTTCACGCACGAATAGAAATATATTGAATGCGTCTAAAATTCACCTGACCCACTTTGCATTACGCACTGGTAGCTTATAGCAAGGTGCCATACGGATTTGTGCTCAGCTGCTACACACAAACAGACGCACAAAATGGTCATTAGGCGGCTCCCTCACTAGCAACAGTGTGACTAACGACAGCAGGGCTAGCTGACTGTGACGGAGAGGGACCGACCACTGACCATGCTCACCTCAGCGCAAAGACAGCAGGACGCCGCACACATCTGCCCGCATAGTCTTACTTGTTTGATTCGCGCAAAGAGAAGTATTTCCAGCTGCCGGTGTTCTGTCTGGGCGTTTCGCGTGTCACGGTCACGTGGCCACGTGGTCGACGTCATCACGTAAAGTAGGGCGCGCCACCAATTCGAAATCAGTGTTTCCCTCACGCGCTTTGGTTTGTTGTGTTTTAACAAAGCCAGGTGACTGGACGCTCCTAGTACTTTACATGTATAATACCTTTTCAGTGAGCACGTCCAGAGAGATTTTCACGATTTTACCAGCCTTTAAAAATACATTTAGACAGCATTTACACGTGTTAGTTTTAACTCACCGTCGCCATCATCCAAGTGGATGAAATTATGATTTACGATAACACGCTGCCTTTGGAAATTAAATTGCTAGATTTTTTCACAAAATTGTTCGTCATGTTTCGGTATATTTATCAACATCTAAAACGTAGTGAGTTAGTGCAATACCAACAATACGCATAAAGACATTAACACAGATTTAAGTAAAGAGATACATTTGACAACATCATTCAAACAAATTAGAAAATACGAAAATCGTAGGCGTAAATACAAAATCAATTAAAGGGAATACAAACACACCACATTCTGTTCTGCATGTGTCCCGTCCTTTTATCTAACGGTTCTAACCAAAAATAAAGCTTAAAATGGTGTTTTTACTTATGGACATGCTAACCCAGTATTGGATGAGTGGCCATGGTAAATCCCGCATCCCTGTGCTGGATAAGATGGAAGATGGATGGATGAATGATTATGAAAGATTAATTCATGAATAGATTTAATTTATGGACTTTTGTATGGTTCCCTGCTGAAGTTTCACACATTTCACAGCTTCATAAATTGGGATTTGAATCTTTATACATGCTTAACCTCCATAATAGAGAAGTACGGCGCCAATAGGCGCGGTGGCCAAGTGGTAAGGCGTCGGTCTCGTAAACCGAAGATCACGGGTTCGAACCCCGTCCGTGCCTTATATGGTGTGAAGTTAATGGCCAACCTTTTAAGCGGACAAAAAGCGAGTATTCTGCTACGGTGGTAAAGAGTCCCATGACATACAGTACGCTCTGGTTTGCACACAAACTGATTTCACCGTATCACCCAAGTCTAATGTCTTCTAGGGTTGAATCACGACGTCGTAATAATCACAATATTATTAAATATGGCCTTACTATTTATATTTTAACACAGATATGATCAGTTATTAATATTTGCTTTGTCTTAAAATGCACTTTTTAGAGTAATCCCGTTTTATTCGATTGTTCTAATCTCTGGTTAAGCAAATGAAAATACTTTTTTTACTGTTTTATCATTAGACAACTTCATCGTTATCTTCTACTATTTTACTACTTTTCCAGCTTGTGTACTTCCTTGTTTTCACCACTAGGAGACACTTCTTAACAATTGTGCACAAATTTACGCTGAATTAGCTAAATAGTCCTATAGACATTTTACCTCAAGCCGAAGAACTGGTATCATTCATTACACACACTCTGTGGCTTCGTCGCTAGCTCTAATCAGGTATCATGAGGGTTTGTGGGTTCGAATCCCATATCACATCCGCTTTGACTGCGTGGTGCTAACATATTCTTCCGGTTTCTCTCGCGCAGAATTGCCCATACTGTAGACCATGGGTTCGCATCCCCTTCAGGTTATATCAACGCTTTGTCGCCGTGCTTATTGGGATAGGCTCCAACAACCCTGACTAAGATAAACATCGAAAATTGACAGTCTTGCTTCTTGAACACACGTAAGGGCAATAAGAAACTTAGAGGACTCGTAATCTGAGGATTACCTGTTTAACGTACTGTTTAAGCAGGGCACATGTGGATAGTTCAGCAAGGTACTTAACCTGAATTAGTCTTGTAAACGACTGACCCGTTTAAATTGGCAACAGTGTCAGGTATTCAAATAAATGCACCACTCAAATAATCACTTTCTGTAGCCTTTTGTTTATTAAAAGCAAGTTTTTATTTCTTCCAATAATGTGACATTCTCCTTGTTGTCGAAAACGATTTTAGGTTATCCATTTTTCTGTGGTAGGAAATGCATGTGCCGAGAAACTTTAATAATTATGTTTTGTTTCTATATCAACTACGAAGAAATAAACAAAAGCCTGTAGCGCCTCAGTTTTCCTTTTGGTGGCAATAGCAATCTAACAATCATCCGGACTCGCCGAAAAACCTTACTGGCGTGCATAAAATAGGCAGCTTGATACCTTGAAGAATTCCATTTTAGGGAGGTCCCGAGATTTGCTCGAGCGTCCTGAAAAGAGAGAGCAACCACTCATATCGCCGTTGTCCCTCAATGAGGAGCAGTCAGTGTAAGCGGGTCTGTCTGCCGGACCATGGCTGTCTTAGGACCGTCCACTAACGCACGAGGTCGCCCTGCCTAAAAGGCTATCAAGACTTTAGGGATACACGTATAGATATTTACAGAAGACATTGTCATGGGTGAAGCGTATTACAGACTGAAAGCAATTTATCCTCGAGGATCATCATATCACTATCGGGTTCGCTGAAGATCACATCTTGTCACAACGGAGTCACTGGTCAAGATCAACTTCATATTTCACAGCCATCGTGATACTTTGTAGTGTCATCATCTGTGATTTGTCTCATGTTGGGACGACGACCATTTAATGCTTCAAGAACATCAGTCTTCAGACCAAGCACATAGGATATATTGGAAGGTAAAATAATTCGTCATCTCAGTTATGCATGTACTCACCAAATGACATATGAGGTCCTACATGTAACATAAACCTTGTTACAGCGCACCCAGCAGGTTAACTTTTAAAGACGCAGGAATTTCTAAAATTAATTTGTGCCCGTGCTTCTTATACCAGTTCTATTTTTACTCCTTTATACTTCGGAACTATGAAAAGCATGGCTTATAACGACATATTCATAATCAAACGTGGTGCCATTTAATCACTGACCCCATATCATTATTCGGTAGTAAATGTATTTAATATGAGCCATGGATACTAGCCTGCCCCGTTTTGTGTGCTCGAGGCTGGGTCTTTGCGGGCAAGGTGAGCGATCTGTTCTTTCAACTGGCCTACAAAGTCCCAGTTTTTGGCTCACGTGACCGCGAATGAGGATTCTTTTACACTGGCACAAGTAACATTTAAATGTCACGTTGTTTTAACATTAGAGGTGTAGATACTCGTTTTTTTTTTTTGCTCTCGTTATCGGGTAGGTGGGTCAGGATCCACATCAGTGGGATGCAAGGATCTATACACGATCACGCCGCCCGCAGAGACGCACATGCTTGCAAATGAATTGAAATTTAATAATTACACAACGGGGGTTATAACCCTTCGGCGCGTGCACTCTAAGATCCCTCCACGATTGTTTCAGCATGCTGGTATGATGATACACAGAGAAATAAATTTAAAAACAAGTTTTCAGCAATGTTTGAAAAACGAGAGATTGGCGAACCCATAAAAAACACTTGTAATAGGTTAAATTACTTGTAGCTCCTATAGTCAAAATGTTTAAAGATGTTGGAAGCTTGCCGTAAAGCAATACGAAATAAATAACATACGCCTTCCTTTCCAAAACTATTTCCTTCAGGCTACATGATAAGTGTTCATTAAGTCACACGATTAAGCTTTGACATTATAATCCTGGCTCTTCGATCCCCGTAACACATTTGTCTTCGTTTAGGTAACGGATCGCGCTTCAGTTGTTCAGGTGCCAGACACAATCCTGGAATGGCCCCTTCTCTGGAAATGCTCCTGGATAATGTGCAGATACATAAAATTTCCCATGCTGTTTAAGTCGGAGGCCTTGACAATATGCGCAGAAAAGAGAGAAGCATAGTGTCTCCCAAATCAGCGCGAGCCCAAAATCAAAGAATCTTCAACTGAGAAAATTTAACTAACTCTGTGCGGGCCGTTTAAAACTGTTCTTATTTTGTCGAATTTATTAATTTATTCGTCGTGTTAAAAAGTATGTAGTTTGGTGATATATTTAAATGTAGAATTAACAATTATGGTCTCTTTATTTGTGCCATCAAGAGATTCTGATGGCGGTAGAACAGTAAAATTCATTGTGGCAAAAACTAAGTAATGCATAAAAATACATTTAGGCCCATACAAGCCAGCAGAAACTGATTACTTATGCAATTTAGTTTTTAAGTTTTCAGTGTCATTGATCAAATATCTAACAATTTTCATTTAACAGCAAAGCTGAGAATATTGTGTTTTTAGTTCACATCATATGAAAAAACATATTTATATATGATATTCCATTTAACAGTGACAAAACTAGAAGTTAGTTTGAATCAGTGGAACAAAGAAATTGTTAATGATAAGAATGGTGTTTTTTCTCAAGGACAAGGAATCAAATGTTACTCCTTTTGATTTTGTAAAGTCAAATTCCAACTTAAGCAATGCATAATAGCAATCACATCTTAATATACTGATGTTTAATAAAAAGAAATGTTCTTTCTGAGAAACTTTACTTAGCATGATTGAAGAAGGAGTGGGCCAAAATATTTGAATAGGGTAGTGGGTGGTGGCGAGTGAAATACTTTATATATAAACTCTGAAAAACAGTTTATGTTTGTAAGTTTAGAGACTGCATATAATGCATATTGTATGCATGACAAGGCATCTCTTCACAGATTTCAATTTAATAAATAATTTAATAAAAATAAAGTGCATTTCAGCTCAAAATATGTAAATTATGCCGAAAAACAATCCAGAAATACATTCACCAGCCATAAAGGACAGTTTAAGGATACAAAAAGAGTTGCAAAGGGCTTTCATGGTATTATAGCCTGAAGTTCGTAGGGTGAAACATTTTTATAAGAAAAGAACCATTATGGCCAAAAAACATCAATGAACCATGACGATCAAAAAGCCATCGCTGCATTTTGTGGCTGTAGTGTTTCAGGTTCACCTCAGGGTTACACAAAATCCCTCCAGTAAGAACATGGGGTTTAGCGTTCTAATTAGATGTATGTGACATGAAATGTCACTTATATTACAATTACTATTAATACTGTATTATTAATGATATATTTGTATTCTCCACGAGACACAACAGTGTAAAGCATATCAAAAGAGTAATAATTAACTGAAAGGTCAATTAGCATTAAAAGATAAATGATAGCACATGATTAGAATGAGTATTATGTATACACATATATACACTTCATTCATCATAATGAAAACCTAAACTAACCCTAAATAATACACCATTCCCCACTGAACACGATACATAAACCTTTTGTGTGAACTATTTAAAAAAATATATCTGCATGTGTACTTATGGAAAGATGCGAGAATTAGGAAGACAGACATGTGAAAGGAGGAAATAAGATAAGTGAAACGAGAAAATTAAGAAATCGGGATAAGAAGGGCTGTTTGAAAGATGGTCAGAGGTCCAGGGCTCTCAAACACGACAGTGTGGTTAACACAATGGAGGATTCTGGGACACAAAGATTCTGGGACATACACCAAGCAAGCCGATTTCGTTTGTGATACTGAACAGTGTGCAGGCTTTTCTGCCAAATCTTCCTCAATGGAATGATACATTATTTTAAGTCCAATCAGCCTCATCTGAACAATAACTAAGCCGGGCCTGGTTCCTGTGCTCTCACTCTTACAGGTTTTATAGTGAGGGCAGTGCTGACAGTCAGCTGGAGATCAAGCAGAGAAGTTCATGTTCTATCTACTATATTAGGAGAGTAAAAGAGTATGAATGGCAAAGCAGCCTCACTCCAGTGACATCACTCTTCTAAAAGGCGTTATATATGAGGCAATGATATACCGAACAACCAATTAAACTCTTTTGAAGCTGTACATTAACTCCAAAGGCACAAACCTATAGACACAGGAAGCCTCTCTGTTTCAAAGAATGTGTGGTGAACTCATTCACCCCTTTTAAAATGTCTGCGCAAATCCCAATAAAATCCCTCGTTTTTCAGCGTGCAATTTATAAACCCTGGCATGTACGCTTCATGAGAGTGAATCCCCCCGCGCCCCTCTTAATTTAACTTCACGATTGTTGGAAGCCCGACAGCTCACTCTGGTAGGTTCCAGCTGCCAGAAGCTGGGAATGGGATTTCACCCCCCCCCCCCCCCCCACTTTCCAGCTCTCTGCTCTGCTCTCTGAGGACTGTGTGTCCACGTCCTGAAGACACCTGGCAGTTAGCAGGGAAAGAGAGAAGCACCTGGGAACAGCAGGGCACACAGGCAGCACTCGATGGCCGCCACGCCGCGGTGGAGCTCAGAGCGAGGGGGCGGACAAAAAGGCAGCAAGAAAAGTGAGGGGCTTTTAGGGGCAGCTGTGTTTTACTGGCCCAGTCATAATGCCCCTAAAAATCCTTATTGCTCTTGCAATGGTCAACTGGTTTTGAGAAGCCTACTGATCCTCCCTCGCTGGTTTAATGTGACAGAGAGTGGGCTGGTGATTGAGAACAGCATGACGCATCAATACTGTTCTCTTTGACACAGTTTAAAGCTATTAGATCTCATATGATCATCAGCAAAGAGGACAAACTGTGTTAAAAAAAAAAGTGTAAAAATCTTTATTGGCAGTTTTAGCACTGCCTATACGACATGTGCATTGTCCATTTCCTTAGACATATTTTGTATTTCTCCGGCTGTTGTTTTTTTTTTTTTTTTACATCTATCACATCAGAATGTCTAATTTTTTCCATTATGGTGAATGAAACCATATATTGTGCGTGTGTTAAGGCTGCTTGCTGGGTTTCCATTGAACACTTGCCCCGTTGTTACATTGTACAATAATTCTCAGGTTATGCTCCCTTGTATGTAAAGCGGTATTCTCTCTCATCCCCAGACACAAAGCAGCAATCCGCCCCTCGACAGAGAGGAGGCACACGGACTTGGACACAACAAAGTCTATGGCTTTTCGCTGTTTGCTATTTACCTTGCAGTGCCGGTTGCATTTCATTATCCTGTCAATGAGCAGATTTGACGGTTCGGCTTCCTTTCCTTTCTGAGGAGAGCCAGTGGGTCTTGGCGTTGGCAACTTAGCTGCTGCGATTTTGGGAAGGGGTGGGTGGGGGGGGGGGGGGTGCGGGGGCCGTGTCAGAGAGCTTTTCTCTCTGCATGCTCCATCCCCACCCCCCGGGTCAATGAAGACTATTCTCCCCAGTCTTCTCCAGGAGCACATGTTAATTGTCGCTGGGGCTGGTGGACTGTGGAGCAGATGAGTCAGGCCCATGCCCTGCTGCAAAAGGATGCTGGGATTACTCACCAGAAGCATGTGGAATCTCACGTGGCTATTTAAGGACATGGCGCTTCCCCGCTCATCAGCCGCAGCCCCATGTCGGGGGGGGGGGGGGACTGCTCCTATCCCACTCGAGGGCACAGTGGGGGCCAGGCTCTCAAATAAAAATAAAAAAACAACAAAAAACTTCACTTGGAGAACAATCATAACCGAAATGCGGAACTGTCATACAGACATACCAAAACTCTCCCGTTTATTTGCATTTTCTCTGTATAAGACAGGTCAGGAATGTGTTTTTTCGTGCCACTGGAAGGCCTGTAACACAGTAGTCGACCGAATGGAATGTTATCGTTGTTGAAACAGAGTGTGTTTCTTAACAGAAACTTTCAGGTTGGAGAGCATGTTTTCAAGAAAACCGTTTCAAATGGAAATGGGCTAAGTTGCTATGTAAAACAGTCTACTGGTGACTGCGGTTGACAAAGGTTTATTTCATTCCCTGGTTGGGCAGGGCAGTGTCCGATCGAATACATATCCAGGCCTTCTTCTAAGGGATAAGAGTATCACTCGTGGCACAGAGGCACGCGCTGTGACCGCCAGCAAAAGTGACTTCACTTAGAAATAAACAGTCACATGGTAAATACTGAGTTTCAGTCTCTGTGTAAGACAGTTCCTGGAAGGCTGCCAGGGTAGGGTAACCCCATGGGCCTTACAGAGCAGGAAAAAGTGCGGTCACAACATTCTGCTCTTTGACTTACTGACCTCAGCCTGTGAACTTCAGCTGCCTCAGAAGACTTATAGCAACAAGATTTGGTTTGACATTAAAAAAGGGTAGAATCCCGATGTGGGAAGCATAGCTGGGATCCAGCTGACGGTGCTGTGCTGCTGTTCAGAGGCAGTGTGCTGTAGGAACTGGCTGTTCAGAGGCAGTGCGCTGTAGGAACTGGCTGTTCAGAGGCAGTGCGCTGTAGGAACTGGCTGTTCAGAGGCAGTGCGCTGTAGGAACTGGCTGTTCAGAGGCAGTGCGCTGTAGGAACTGGCTGTTCAGAGGCAGTGCGCTGTAGGAACTGGCTGTTCAGAGGCAGTGCGCTGTAGGAACTGGCTGTTCAGAGGCAGTGCGCTGTAGGAACTGGCTGTTCAGAGGCAGTGCGCTGTAGGAACTGGCTTGTGTGTGAGCAGGTGGTTATACGTCGAAGCAGGCAAGCGGGCCAGACCGTTTCCCAGTCAACGCCTGAGGGCTCGTGCCAGGGGGCCGTGAGCTGAGAAATGTGCTGATGAACGTGGCCGCTTGAAAGGGGTTACCAGTCCTGCGTTATAGACCGAGGAGGATTCCCTGTCCACGCGTCACATTTTTAGGGATGTGAAAGCGAGTATTTGTAAAGATTGCCGGAAGCTATTGAAGTACCATCGGAGTGGCCGTAACGCCTCGGTCAGCCGGACGGCCAGTGCGAGGTCGGCGTAGGAATATCACCGCTGTCTGAACGCCCGCGGCAGCTACGTCGGAATGCTAAATGTTAGCATGGGCGGCCCGCATTCCGACAACCCTGCAATATGCTGAGTATGTTTAATTAGAAAACACAATCAGTCCTTATTCAACCACTGGCAGCTACTTGACTCACCAATCATCTGTGTTTGCACAGCAGGCAACAATTAAGGCCTCCTCCTGTAGAGCAACAGGCCAGACTGTATCAACAGAGCAATCAGAGCGATACCGCTGTAAACAATGTAAATGCCACGCTGTTTCGCACAACTGACGCTCATGGGGGGAGTCATGGGGGGGGGCGGGTATGCAGATAAGTAAACAGAGCGAAGGACACACAGCCTCTCACTTCCATTGGGTGGAGGCCTCTCTGCAAAGCCTCCCCCAGTGCCTCTTATCTGGCTGATGGTGACCATCTGTTTACTGCCATGATCAGAGGAATAACATTTAAAAAAAGGTTTGCATTCTAGTGTTCCACAGTTCATTCATTCAGACGCATGTACCCTAAGCCACGCCTCTGCTAATCTCATATCTCAGTTAAGACTACAGGATCTATCTCCTAATTCCGCTGTCTCCCACGCCAGGTCGAGATATCACTGCTTAGTTAGTGTGTGTAATCAGTGAGCACATAAACTTCCCGTTTGTTTGCCCAGTGCTTGCTTGATTGGCAAGATGATCATGATAAAAGCAGCTGAATTTGCTCACAGATCCTATATTCATGTTGAGGTTATATACCAGGGGTACTTAATTAATTGTTCCATGAGGTCAAAATTCAACCAGTGACATAAAGCCAAGGTTCATTGGGGGGGGGGGGTTTGGATCGATTGCACGATCGGAATAACATTGCTTCGTACCCTTGTTATGTGCTATATAATATACTAGTTGGGTTCAGTGTTACACAATAAAGAATCCTGAAATGAGCTTATTATTAAATGTTGTTAGAAGTGCAAATGCTTGTTCCCCCAGTTGTGTAGAAAGGCAGGGTAAATAACTACACATGTGGCTCTTTATCCAGTACACTCTATTTGAGAAATAATGGGTTAATGTAAGGTAAATTATGGAAGAGGCATTTGTGTAAAGATGTGCGTACTATTACAATTTGAATATGAAATGTCTAACAGGGTGTTAAGTTGGGGTCTGTTCTGGAATACAAAACAGGAACCCGACTGAATAAAATTCATAGAGATGTGTGTGTTTCAGTGAAATTAAACGGCTTTTTTTCTGCGGTGAATGGAACTGTGCCACCGCGATATCACGGCCATGCAACACGGTTCCCTGTTCCGGAAACCCATTGTGTGTGTTTAATTAATCCGGCGTGAAGAAGGTGTGGATTCAGGTCTGAATGTGAACTGGCAATATCACAACATTTCTGTCAGTCTCAGAGAAACAATAGTTTTGCAGACAATAGGAAAGGAACAGAAGGAATAGAAATTGTGTCTCTGTGTGCATTTTAAAAGTGACTGATTAAACTACAAGCTAAATCAACATTGTTTCTGAAAAACTGAATGATTGAGCATTAATAATTCATGACGGTTAAGAGATCCCTTTCTTTGTTCTTTTACGGTTGTTAAAGGACATGCTGCTTTCAGTGGTTTCCAGATGAAACATTTAGATCAGGTATGACTGTATTAAGTCAAAGAAATGAAGACTTTAGTGCAAAAACCTGCATACACAGGAGGGAGGTCCGAGTGACCATGATGCAGCATCTTGACACACAGAGGAAACGCAGAGTGCCACACTATCTCTGTCGCTACCTTGTCAGGGCTGAGCGTCACACTGTACAGGACCATTAAATTAATATTACTGCATTCTTAGAAGCAGCATGGTCCAAGGTTCTATAAAATGCAGTATTTTTACGTGGGTTACAGGCTGCCTATCTGCACACTAAATATACAGTACTGTGCAAAAGTCTTAGGCAGTCAAAAGGAAAGTTTAAAGTAATTTATCTGGTTAGTAAGTGTGTATTTGCTCAGAGCAAAAACACAATTTAACATTAGAACATTTGGAAATTAAGAGTAACACAATAAAAACTATAAAGAATTACTGCTGTCTTCCAAAAAGTTAGAATACTGCTTCAGTTTCCAAACGTCTCCTCGGGAGCTGCTCAGCCATTTCATCCATTTGTTAAATTTCACCCTCAGCTCATTTAATTAATTACTTAAATTAGTTTAAGCCAATGAGATGTTGATTAGGCATACCAGGTGTGCTAAGGCTTGAGTCAAAAAATGCACGGGTGTACTGGATGGTTTCTGCAAATCCTGGGGTGACTTTAGGAGAGGTTTTGGAATGGCTAAGCTAACACACTTTGACACAATGTCATAGTCTTACACTATGAAGATCATTTAAACATTTTTTTTTGCTTAAGACTTTTGCACAGTAGTGTACATTTGCAGTGAAAGCATGCTGAGTTGAGGAATGTTGTGTCGCATCCTGTTATGTGCATTTGGACTGTCTTATATAGTAGATCATGCAGTGTGCTGGGGGAATGCCAGAATGTATGGTGACATTGTCAGATATCTATTCAAACATGCTTCACTGATCAGATCATTTTATTAGCAGTAAAGAGATTTATCCACAACAGATGTGAAGCTGTATCAGGCCCAGAATGATGTCAAACAGACAGGCGCTCAATCTGTGAGAAGTATGGCAATACTATGAATGACACTCACTATTATCAGATCATATTCCAGGCATTAAGCAATTAGAGATTTTGGACTTTAAGTCTAAAATGACATTTGAAGATAATAATTTGATAATTTGCACCATGGGTTTAGAATTGTGTGTTGTTGTTGAATCGTGGTAGCACTAAGTGATAAGATTATTCCTAAGGCTGAAGTGGACTATTAAAATTTGTGGCAAACTCTAAAATGGATATCCATAAATCCTGAAAACGAGACTCTTATTTAAGTCAACAGGTCTTGGGTTATTAGAAAGTCCTATATCAAATCCTCTGAATAGAATCTGAAACCCAAATAAGATATACATCTTACATTTGATATATAACAACATATATTTAAAAATAACATTCTAGTACATTAACATTAGCAGTCCATAATTCAGAAAGTCCCCTGGTTCTCAGTAAATGGCAGTGATACATTTTTTTCCCTGTTTGTACAACTTGCACGCCTCCATACATGATCATGAGAGAGGCACAAAGGAAGCCAGCTGGACGAGTCTCTCGGTGCAGAGAGCAGACGCTACGTGACGATTCGGTTTCTGTCCCTCCCCCCCGCAGCTTTACATTATCGGGAGGAGATCACGTCAGGCTTTCTCAGGCTGGGAACTCAATCCTTCACAAGCTCAGAAACAGAGAGATATACCGATTCCTTTCTCTGATAATGTTTGTGAGATCGTTTTTTTTTTAGACTAAGAGATTAAACCACTGCACATCTTATTGACATAAATGCAGGATAGTTTGAAAGTTAAAATATTTAATTCAAAAATACTACTATTCATACTTGTGACACTGAAGTCATTTTACTGGGTTTTCTCTCATTGATATATATTTTTAAATTCTCAAAACAATGTACCATGCCCTCCGTCCGCCAATATATTATAAACCAAAGTCATATAACTTGTTTACACTAAATCATGTGTGACATAAATGCGTTTAATGCGAGTACCAAATATGGTTTGTGCTTTTTTTCTCCTAGTCATTCCTGCAATATCCACATTTGTCTCAGAAGGAAACTTTCCCTCCAAGATCAACACATTGTTTCTCTGTTTGCCTGTAGCACGCCACACCACACTGCACCACACAGCACTCTGAATACGTTTCTGCGGACTGACACAGCCTACGTCTTTTCACTGGCCATTTTAATGGCCTGGGTCTGCTGTTTGTCTCTGGTGTTTGGCCCGGCCTCACAGCACTGGGATCTGCAGCCGTGCTTTCAGGATCTATGGACAATGTTATCCATGAAGCACGTGCTTCACGCTGGCACGGACTCCTGCAGGCTGATGACCGGCCCTTCCACGGGTGCTCGCTGGGCCGGCCTTTTTTACGTCTGAGTCCACTGCACTACAGTGCAGTCTGGATGGATTCTCCGCCACTGCATTATGATGCATCAATCATTTTTTAAATATTCAGCCTGATTTATGCGTATGAAATAAAACAATGGTAAACTGTTAATTTTGTACTTCCAGCTGGATCAACAGATCAGTGTTAAACAATCAGTAATTTGGGAAATCTGTTTACTTGAACTTTGCTTTATGCAAGGTAAGCAGAGGAAAAAAAGCACTCAGGGTAAACATAACCATAACAGAGTTTTGGGTAACGCTTCACATTAACTGCACCTTCATAATGCATTAATAATGCAGTCATAGAACATTCACAAGCAGCATGTACTGTAAGTATACCATCCTAACATACTTAAACAGATTTTACATACTTTAATAACAAACATAATATAATATTTGTTATTATCATATAATTTCTGTTATTAATGTATATTAAAACTGCTACAAAAATGTTAGGATGTTAAGGTATACTTACATGCTGCTTATGGAGGTTCTAGGAATGCATAATGAGTGCATTATAAAGGGGCATTAAAAGTTCGATGAATGCATTATAAAGGTATTAAGTTCTATAAATGCATTATAAAGGCATTACGAAGGTGCAGGTAACGTAAAGCATTATCACTTTTTGCATAAGACTGAATGTACAAATGGTTTAAAATTAAAGCAAACAACACTTTATTCACAGATTTAACATTAAAACACTCCTGTTATAATGTTATATCAAAATCGTTTAAGTGTTATTTGCAGTACTGAAAGAGGAGAACAGTGAATTCTGTTCTTCAGATCAAATGAGGATCTCTCCCTTAGTTCTCCTATGAAGTTTCTCTTGAAAGGTGTTAATTGCTGCTTGGCAGGGTGGATCGCAGGCTGAAAACAATTATTATGCAGTGAGATGTGAATCTAGGCCCTCAGGAATGACAGACGCATTTGCACAGAAAAAGCAGAGTACTAAAAAAGCCTGCATATCATTCAGGTCTTCCCCTCAAACTAAGCAGTTATAAACCAAGCCCCTGGATCCTAAAGGAAAATCACTTTGAAACATCAGTGCGACAGCAGGAACTGTGCACACCTTCATGGATTAATTACGCCTTGGGGAAAACAAGAGCTTAATAACCACACCAATATTGACACAACGATGTACTGTATGTTCAAAGACAGGAACTGTCTGGATTGATATCATAGCGATTCCTTACGCAACAAAACAACAAAAAAATGTTTCTGAAAAGAGAGCAACTAGCCTTTTGATGCTAACAGGCCTCGTGGTTAGCAGGACACCAAAACCAAGCCACATCATGACTTTGCCTCCAAACCCAGTCGTGGGCAAAAGACCATATTCTCCCATGTCTAAAACATATGCTAAGCTTCAGTGCCACCTGAAAAGGGGGACAGATTCTTCCTCTCCCTGTCATGAAATATCCTGCATGCCTGAGGCCCATCCTGAGGAGCATCGTGGCCTACAACTGGGATGCTAACTAAGCTAGCCGAGATTAAGGGGGAAGGGCACAGCCCCTTGGTCCCACAACAACACTCGTCCTCACTCAGCTGTGGTCTGTGTAGGTCATCGAGTTTATTTTGACCGTAAGACATATTTCAGTGTGACAAGCTGCTCGCTTACCCCATCATAACTTAATACAAGCCGTGCCCAGGAAGGAGGGAGGATGTTTTTGATGAACCAGAGAGCTTAATTTAGCAAGTAATTCTCAGCATTTGTCACACAACTCCGATACCTCACAAGTGGAGCCACCATGCTTAACAAGGTAGCATTTTGTCACGGGGTGGGCGATACCATCCGCTGCCCTCCTTTGGCTGGCACACTCTGCCCATATAACAGAATGCTTTTTGAAAACTTTGAAAAATCCTAGCAAATTCCAGATGTTACATATACATTTCAGTGCTTAAGACTCCAGAAAAATAATTTCTTTATATGATCAATAACAAAAAATAAGTGCAGACCTATCAGCAGTTTCTCTCATATATATTATAGATGGATTTTTTTTTTCAATTTGTTCTGTGTTTTCAATTACTTTCGCAAAAACATTAAAGATAACCTGTGTATAAATATGTGCATGTTGTGCTGACTGCCTGACTTGCTTTGGACAACAGAGTCCACTAAATAAAGTAAATGTAAATAAATGCTGAATTAAATGTGTGAGGAAAAGTGGCTGATTTTTCATGCCAAAGAGCAGATTTTGAATCTACTCCTGACTGTCGCCTCTTCTCAATGGTGTTTTTGATTACACTGTCGATAGAAATACCAGTGAAAGAATGGAAAATCAAACGAGTGCACACCCCAGGAATGTGAAGGTGAGTGGAACATATCATCAACAAAAATTCAGAGCCACTGATAATTGCAATTGTAACCACTGTAAATGCTTTATCTTCTCTGGTCTACACCATTGTTGACCTCCAGGCTGTAGGCAGAAGGTCCTCTGACAGGGGCACGGGCGGCATTAGGGCATGTTTATGACCATCGCAGGCAGTGACCCAATCTGCAGTCTCTTCAGTTCCACCCACGAACTCCGCATGTGGGAGCGCAGTGTTATGCAGCTCGGTGGATATGGGCTGTGGAAGTAGATATGAAGTTAAGCGCTAGCCACAGGGGTAATAGCATGTACAGTATAATGTGGCATTATATTACCCAGCTTACACAAACCTGCACAAACACAGAAAGGCAAAAAAACAAAAAGAGGATTTCAATAGCATAGGTACTGCCGGTGGTTTTCACTTTAAGGATTTCATAAGTGCACAGCAGCTTGTATGACAAAGAGACGGCAGCCTGTCCCAGCCTGTGCTGTGTGCAGATGCTGCTGTGAATATCACATTGTGGATCACTCAGATTTGCACCTGGAAAGACTCCTGGAGGCCTTCTGCAGCAGCGACTGTGGCAAGATTTCATTAGTAGCTCTTCATTAATTTGAACCCAAACAGTTCAAGAGTAATGCCTATAGCATTACGCTATAGCATGCGAGTTTAACCTTCGAGGAATGCTTGCGTTTTTTTTCTCTGGTGAAGAAATTCTTTTTGCTTTTAAGAAACTTATCCCTAATCACTGGGGTCCTGAAATCAAGTCAAACGTGGGCACAGATTGATTGTTCCTGTGAGGCGAAGGATCTCAGTGTATTAAGCTCCAACCTAGACCTCATCGCCCACTCACAAGGACTGAACGACCTTGCAGAGCCAAGCACATGTTAAAACACTTACGAACGCTCACACACACGGACACGAACGCAGACTGAGAATGCAGTGTGTGACCCCTGACCTGCCCAGCCCCATGTAATACATACAATGTTCAGCACAAAGCCTAACCAAACAAAAGCAGCACTGAGGAGAGGTTCAAGCAAGGCTGAGGTACAGGTCACAGGGTTTATGCCTCTGGTCCCCTGGGCAAGTAACTGAAGCACTGAATAAATCACAAACACAGAGGAAAAAAAAAAACATATGATAAATCACACTTGATTAACTATAGGACTATGAGCTGAAGTAGCTTGTAGTCAGAATCTTAAAAGATGGTTTTCTTTTCTGAGGGTCAGGGTTTCATCAGAACCGGTGGACGATTCAGATCCATCTGCATTCCTTATCTCAGATACGATTGTTAAACACATACGCAACCACAGAAAGTCCGTCCACCCCAGCCTCTAATCATGAGATTCCTCTGCTGGCGCTACCACTGTATCATGTGAGGAACTGCCTGTGGCAGTTGGCTTTACTCCAAATAAAACCCATTCAAATATTTTAACCCTTTTTGTGATCCTTTCAGTGAAATAAAGGCATGAAAGAGATTTAAAGGGATTGTTAAAGCAGCTGAGTCTGTTATCAAAATGTTAAAAAAAAAGAAGAGAAACCTTTTCGAAGTCGTCCGTCATCAAGTTTGTCTTCTTTTTCCAAAGCAACAACTTCACGACATATTGATTTGTAATGTGAAGTAAAAGTTTCCTGCCTGTTCAGAACATTCTCTGTGAGACAATTGATTTAGGAGACCAGTGCCTGCATCACATCAGGCCTTGCTGACAGGTGGTGTCAACACTCTGAATTCGCCATAAAATTCCTGCTTTTATTTAACAGCAAATGGCACAGAAGAGAAGCAAACAGAGCCGATATGACAACTTAAAAATGTTCTGGTGATTTTGAGGTGACAGATGATATGTATTATTGACTGTGTGACACTGATATACCAGTAATTTCTAAATAAGAAAATAAAACGGACCGCGCCGTGCAGTTAATGGCTCAGAAAAGGGTGCAATAAGGACAACATAACAATTTTGGGATTTTAATGTATGAGTTGAAGACGGTAGTATGAGGCTTCCGAACAGCTGCTTGCAGAGTGCTGATCGTTCAGGTGATTCAAGAACCCAGAGCCCTTCAATGACAATGAGGACCAGGGACTTCAAAGTGACCAATGACAACAATCCTATAATAGTCACATATACAGTCTTATTGTAAAAATTGATCAAGGGGACTGCGATGCCACCTACAACAATTCTGCAAAGCTCAACAGAATGATGGGATATCTACCCGGTAAGGATTACGGCTTCACGTTAGGTGCAGCAGGTCTGTGTAAAAAGCTCTGTAGTCATTGGGATCTGATTTGGGTGGTTTGGAAGGTCGGACCTGGACGCCCAGGCAGAACAGAACTTCACCTCTGCTCCAACAGCACACTGAATTCACACCAGCAGTATAATCCGTTACTTTAAACTGGGTAGCCAGGTTCACATTATTATGCAACAACAAAAAGCCTGAGATATAAGGTGTGGGGTTGAATGTGTGAGATATGCAAAATAAATGAGTGAATCATCTATCTCTACATTTTAATTTAATTTGCCTGACTGAGAAACAAAGGTGACAAGGCTTTCTGTTTTCCTTATAATTGGTACATCTCCCTGCATGGAAGAGGCACTTTCCCCCACATGCACATTTGCGGGAAAAAAAAAAAAGCATTAAAATGCTTTGTTTACCATTGTGAACAAAAAACAAGCAGCAGCCAGCAAGTCAGGAAGCTAATGAAGTCGCAGATTCGATAACTTCCCCTGCTTAAGCCAGATGAAACTCCAGTGGTTTAACCCAGACTGAGTGTGTTATCAGTACTGGCCATCAGTGTGAGCAGTGGGCTGGTGCGTGGGGGTAAGGGGTCACAGACTGGGGCAGGGGGTAAAAACTGTCCGGCCCAATGGCCGCACCCTTGAATGGGAGCTCAGTAGGGAGTGTGGAGAATTTCAAAACATTCAGCAGACACTCCTCCTCTGTGCTCACACCCCCCCCCCCCCAATCTGAGGAAGACCTCCAGTACTCATCTGGCAAAGCGCACTATGTAGCCAACCAGCCACTGGTCACACCCTTGGCAGAGAACCAACTGGATGCGAGGTTGATGCTCACTGTACAGATGTTACTGGGAGCAGTGCGTGTCAGCAAACTCCCACTGGCCGGCATCTACGTGCGATGTGGCATACAGAACGACTATACTGCACACACTCAAGAAACTGAGAGGTGCAGATAGGTCACAACAATCTGAGTATGTGAGTGCGTGACATTATAGAAATATCATATCTTTATCTAATGCTTGCAAGCGTAATGTTGTTATATGTATATAGTGTAGATTTCATTAAAAATGGAAAATTTACCCATCCACCCACTTATCCACATATGTATTATGGGCAAATTAGAAATGCCAGTCCACGTAACGTGTGTCTTTGGAGCATGTAAACCCGCTATACACACAGCAGGGATGCAATTTAAGCCCCCAACCCTCGGGATATGAGATGCTGGACAGTTCTGCCCACTAAGCCACCGGACTGATAGAGTCCAGAACAATCACTCTTCAGTCAGCAGAGAAAATAGTGAGGAGGCTCCAGTAAAACTGAATGGATATAACTGCACAGCAGCATCTCAGCCAATGCTGTCCCAGAGCGCTAACTGTACAGCAGCATGTCAGCCAATGCTGTCCCAGAGCGCTAACTGCACAGCAGCATCTCAGTCAATGCTGTCACAAAGCGCAAACTGCACAGCAGCATTTCAGCCAATGCCATCCCAGCGCACTAACTGCACAGCAGCAATTCAGCCAATGCTGTCACAAAGCGCAAACTGCACAGCAGCATTTCGGCCAATGCTGTCCCAGCGCGCTAAATAGCATCATTTTGTGAGAAGGTGGATGGAAATGCCGCAAAAGTGCATTACTGCAGCACACAAGGTGCAAAAGCAGTTCATCAAGTTCAGCTTCAGGGGTGAGAGGGTGCCATTCCGTAGTCTTCTGCTGTCAGTGCAATTAGAAAGGAAGCAACTGCTAACAGGTGCTAAAGAGGCTGAGGAAAACACATTCCCAGGAAGTCGAAAGCTGGCGAAGTCTGGCTACGATCAAACTAAGACCAGCTACGTAATTATTTCCAAAGTAAATGCAGGCTAACATCCCTTAATAATATATATATATATATATATATTGTATGAATATTATGAATTTTATGCACATTTTAATATCATGAAAATATTTAAGGTTTGCACCAGATACCATTCAATGAGACAGATCATAATGCACTGTGGTCCGTCAGTCCCTCTTAGGAAGGAGATAACACAGACAAGCTGGAACTTTAAAAGGTTGTGGTACTTTTTAAATGGTGGTGGAGTCTGGTGCATCTCAGATTTCAAGCAGGAGGTGAACTATGGACTGCATAAGTCAACTCAAGAAGGGCAACTTTCAGAATAGGGAGACGATATTGTCTCCCACGCATTTCAAACACTGGAAACTAATGTCCTCAGTAAGTGAAACGCAACTCATGTAAAGGAATGTATCCATCTGAATGCCAGATAAAGAAAGATTAAGTAACAGACAGAAAACATCACACTCACACAGTCGGTTTTTTAGACGTATGAAGGAACATCAGAGCTCATCTATGCAAAGAAACCAGGTCTGACGTACAGAAAAGCAAGACGTGGGTGGAAGCTGAAAGATCCTGCTATGACCTGAAGACAGGAAACCAACCACAGCGCTGGGATGCTACCAGACCAACAAACAGTGGGCAAGCTATGCTATTTAAGCTATATATTCAGGGATTGACATAACTGGTACGCAACTACGAATTCACCTTTAAAAGCGATACGTGCGGCAATCAATTGTTGTAACCGCGTGAACGCGTACGTATTTTATGTGCATTTGCGCCGATATGACAAGAATTTATTGTGCATTTTAACCTTTATATGCTAATTCGTACTTCATTTGCTGTATATACGTTAAAATGCACGATAATTTCTTGTCATATCGGCGTATTATTAGAGGTGAATGCGTACTTGCGTACCAGTTATGTCAATCCCTGTATATATAGTTAAATACTAAATATTCTATTTTTTGTCCACACACACAGTATGTAACAAGCTCCCCAAACTGAACAGATTTTTAGTGTAGTACATAATAACAAGGCAAGTAAAGGTATCCATGACCAAGGCGAGAGCTGACAGAAAGCTGGATGTCACCATTACTGGAGGCCATGTCTTATACTGGGTATCAAACATGCTGATGCCCCCCCCCCCCCCCCCATGTGCCAATCACCCATCTGGACCACAAGGCCCAACAACAACAAAAAATCTGCCCTGAGTTTCACACAGCACTGCCTTCTCTCAGCAGGGTGCAGGCTCCTTTCAAAGCCTTTTCCAAGCTTACGCTGCATCGAGACACATCCGGCGGTACAGAGCAGCTGCAATACTGAGTGAATGTTAAGCAATTATTTTATACGTTATTTGCAGAAAAAAGCACAAAAAACAAAGGCTTATAGTAGGAGTTCACAGCTACATGAAAAAAGGAGAAGACCAGCAAATACTCCACGTGACGAGCAGCCCGGAACCATTTCATTTCCATTTCCCTTCCTGCATGTCTATTGTTTCTAATTAAAAAATAATAAGTACAATAAGCTGATTAAGAAAAAGTGGCAGTGACCTCATACACAGCTCTGGAAAAAATTGAGACCACAGCAAAATATTCAGTTTCACGCATTTCTCAGTTTATGGGTATGTGACTGTATAAAATATGCAGCTTTTTGCAAACTCCAGCCTGCCTCTTCCCTGCTTCTCATTTATGAACGGCTTCTTCCTCGCTTTATGGGTCTTCAGTCCTGCTTCTAGGAGCCTGTTATGAATTGGCCTTGCAGTGCACTTCACACCACTTAATGTTTCCCATTCTTTTTAAAGGTCACTTAAGGTCATCCTCTGATTTATGAAGCACTGCCAGATAAGTTGACAACCAACTTTGCCATTAGAAAGTTGCTTCTGCCCTCTACCTGGCTGGATTTTGGTCATTCCCTTGTCTCCTGCTTCACTTTGTTCTTCTGTACTGCTGTCATAGCAATTTCGAACCTGGAAGCAACCTGCTGCTTAGCGTAGCCTTCTGCCAGCAGAATCAGGATTAAACCGGGATTTTTTTTTTTTTTTTAAATATGGTGGTCTCTTCATTTTTTCCAAAGCAGTCCCTTCATCTCCGCTGAGAATATTCATTGGGCCTCAGAGCTCCTCTGAGTCACCATTGAAAGTAACTGATGAAAAAGCACTATTTAAATCACTTCTGCATTTGTCATGCGAAACTGCCGGTCATATACATGTATTGCTTAAACAAGTAAACAATTTGTTTGACAGAAAGCAGACCCTTTTCTACCCTAAGTTTCATATCAAGTCATGAACAAAGAATATATTTATATTTCACAGTTATAGTCTACACTTCTTTCCTGAATTATGTAATTTCTGCTGACATTAATCCCCTTATAACATTTCCCCTGATAAATGATTTGACCAATACTAAAGAAAATCTAGGATTTCTAAGCACTGACTCACAATTTAATGACTCTCTTGCAAGAAAACACAGATATATGACTGAACTCCAAATAAAGAGCATGCAGTGGTGAGGTGAATGTTTGAGATGAGGAAAAAAATTAAACCAGGTTGCTCCAAAATAACGTTTTAATGCCAGTTGCTGGATCAATGATCTTTTGGATTAAAATACAGGCCTATTCCTTGATTCTCATTTTAAGCCATACTGTGTCTCTGAACTTGTAGCGGCCAATGTAGGAGGAACAATAGCAATGAAAGCAAGATCTGGGAGCCTGACTGAGTGCCTTTACAGTAGGAGCCGAACATCTCCAAAAGTGGACCCATACCTGGGCTACTGGAAGGTCTCCAGCTTGAGATGACTAAATCTGTCTGTCAGATGTGCAGATCTCACTCAGGGAAGGTTTTCCCTGTGCCAGGAAGACAAACGCGACATCAGTGTTGAAAGGAGGCAGCAGTTTAAAATGCTGTACACAACAGGGGCACCAAGCAGCAGGAAGCTTGTGGAGCAGGGGGCACTGGGTAACAAAGCATTTTGCAAGAGCAAAAGAACCACACTAAGTATCCCAGCTGTTCTGCTCTGCAACCCACAGTTATTGCCAGAACTACTCCAATCTGTCCCCTTTTTGCCCCACCCCCACCCACAGAAGCAACTGAGGGCCTCTGGACAACCATTTTCTTCCTAACGTCCAGCATGGACAGCATACGTTTCTGCCAGCGTCCCAAAATAGTGGCCTTACCACACTTGGGTCAGATGGTTTTGAAATACATGACAAATGCCGTGTTGTGTTTATAGTTCAAGTGGTTGAAGAGGGCCGGCGCGAGGGGACCTGACACACCTCGGACCACCGCACGGATACAAGGAGAAGGAGAAGCCCCTTCAGCGGTGGGGGAGAGGAGGACGGGACTAGAAAACACCTGTGCTCTCTCCCCAGGAGACTCAACAAGAGTCCTCCAGCCCCACTGTTGCTAAATATAGAAACTCTACGGAGAGGGTTATTATTCTGACACACACATGATGGTTAGAGGGTAGTATCAAATTGAATTTTGTGTTGTTCCGATGGTCCACCCAGCTGCTGCCAGTGAATATGATCTGGGGTAGTAAAAACCAACAGGAGCCATTTAAGGACAACATATTTTAGTTCTCTGTACTCAGTGCCTAAATAATGAAACTAATAACATGTCGATAAAATAATTACAAGTTAAGTTTAAATGTGTTTGGAAAGTAAGCTCAGGTTAACAGAATATTGTTGTTTTCTTAGATGTGGGGAGCCCAGGTTTTGAAGTGAAGAGGCATCAGATTCCGTTACTGATGGCTTACAGGATGGAAGGACATGCCTGACATTGCTGGAACTAAATGCTGACTCTTAACCACATTAACCCCCCCCCACCCCCCGTAGACTCAGGCTGCCGTTAAGGCAGTGAGTCACGGCAACATTAAACTGGACCGTTCAAAGCCACTGAATCTGCCTGCCCCTGCCACCCACTCTGTGCTCACCCCCTCCAGGATAACCAGATCAATATGGCTGCTGGAGCCAGGCTGGGGCGCCCATTTCCATCCGGACCTTACCTCCTGGGCCGCCATGAGACCTGCACCCCGCCCTTGCTCCCTCCCACACCCCAGCAACCGCTGCCATGTGAAAGTGTAAACACACTGAACTCATTTCCCACAGAAACTCTGGCTTTCTGGTTTCTGCTAGTCGATGCACGCTTCCGAAATGCACCTGGTTCCCTCCCCAAACGGCCTGCCTTCTCCACAACACCCCACCTACCTGACCTATATGCCACCTACTCCGGCCCCCCATGACTTGCAGAGGCCACTATAAGCAGTTTCTACATAAAAGACGACATCCATCTTCCAACAGCTGATCCAGAACAGGGTTACACAAGGGGCTGGTGCTAACCCAAGGCAGGCAGCGCAGGACACAAGACTGCGGTAAACCTTGGACAGGATACCAGAGGCAACCATGCCCCCCAATGAGCCGGCGCAAGCAGAACAAACAAACATTTTGTATACATAAGTCAAACCCTTACTATAGTTATGAAAACTCACACTGATATATGTGTGAAACAGCAGAAATCATTATGAGGCAGACACCGGAACAACTAGGAACTGAGCAGGCGGCCGTAGGGAGACCTGTTTTGAAAGCCGGTTCAGATTAATCCTGAAAACCTCACTTGCTAGACAAGAAAAATCACTGCACACCCAAAACCCACAGGTGATGATTTTTTCACCCCCCCCCCCCCCAAAAAAAACAACCACGCCCTTGCCTGACCTGTGACGATATTTACAGCTTAATAAGCATGTTAATTCCTCAGGGACATTGAGTAGTGCTGAAAGAGAAGGAAAGAAATTCACAGACACACACTTTTCATCAAATAATCTGTCGCCTGGTCACAAGACTCTCTGACTAGTGTGCCTGTGACCTCATTTGGAGGTAGAGCAGAAATCTAGTCATCTTTGCAGAGCCTCATGACCTCTGACAGTTCATTCTGGTCCATTCACTCATTGTCAACTCCAGAGACACTCGAGGCAGGGGGCAGCTCTCTGATCTCTGATGCATTTACCAGTAGAGCTTCAGTGGTGAGACATGCCCGCCAGACAGATACACACCCGGCACAGATACACACCCTTGCCAAAGGAGAGGAGCTTACGCACATATCGCTGCATGGGTGGGAGGGCTTGCTTCTCTAGCGAGAGAGGCCAAAGCACTCGCTCCAAATGGGCTTCTCAGATATGCACTGTAAATTAAAGTCCCTTCCTAAAGGGTGGACCCAGTTTTCATCCCCAAATTAGCCATGCTGCAAGGTAAAGAGGCCTAGAGAAAGTGGATTGGGTAAGTTACACAACTGGGTCGCTGTTCTCCTCGCTGCTTCTAGGTGACACCACATGCCTATATGAATATGGGAAGAACCGTTGCTGCCCAGTTAGACCAGCAAGCAGCCTGGCAGATGAACAGTAAGGGTGCATCCTTACTGACACATGTATGTACAGAATGTCATTAGAAGCCTACTACTCGACCATTAATGTAGTATGTACTGTATGCATACATACTGCGGTTGTCATCTTGCAAATTACATGACCCAGATATTTACAAATGATGTAGCTCGACTCCTGTGAAAGTTGAAAACTATACATATTTGAGTCAACTTATGTAACTGGATAGTTTTGTACTTAAATCTTTACCAAGACAACAATTCCATTGCCGTTTTAACGCAAATCTCAGAGTGAGCAACATTTGTCGTCTCTGGTTGCAGCTCTAGTGGCTTTGTGGGATAGCGTAGCATCCATTGGTTGCATACTATAGTATTTCACAAAAGATATAGTCATCCGGGAATTGTTTGCCTACTGTCTCATCCACACTGAGGATTCAGACATGCTGCATACTACATAGCAAACAAATACCGTATATGATTTCAGAAACACTCTAAAAGTGTGGCTGGCATAACATCTATCAGAAGAAGTTTCACCTCTTCAGGATTATGTATTGTCCAGTGAAACCAGACCGGAGACAAAAGCCTGGCTATTCAAAATTAGGAGAACATGGTGGCATCAAGAAATGCAGGGGTCACTAGGTTATCCAGGGGTGTGTTTTTGATGTGGTAGATCTGTAACTTGGCATTGCCTTCAGTGCATGGATCAAAAGGAGCCAGGCCCCTTGTGGTCGGATGTGGTTGCCGATGGCGGGCAGGCTGAACCCGCAGTGTCTGAACATTGATGTTTGATGCTGAGCTCAGTAGATAGCTTCAAAAGGATGTCCCACTGGCACAGGGGCACGAGGGATCGGCACAATATCCCCTGTGCTACCTGCTTATTTAAATACCCAGAGCAGCGTTCTCAGCTGGGTTCACACCAACCCCAACCCCTCCCCTCCCCCAACAGGGAGTCCAGTGCATGTTTCCAGTTCCGGACCAGTGACCAAATACTTCCAGCTCTAAACTGAAAAGTACCTCACTCTGATAAATGACTAAGCAATAAGTATAGGCAGTCCCCAGGTTAAGAATGCCTGAATTACAAACATCTCCTACTTATGAATGGACTGCCAAAAGCCTATGATATTATACAATTTGGGCTGAATACAGTGCTTTGTAATAAGAAACACACGCATTACTCTGTGACACTTGCGAAAACATTGCATGGCTTCAGTGGTTTGTCGACTTGAGGTACAATACAGTACCATATATAGTTACATAATAATAATACAGTAACAATAAAAGTATTGTATTATTTTTTTTTCCAATTTACCTACAAATTCAACTTAAAGACAGACTCAGGGAATGGATTTTCTTCATAGCCAGGGGACTGGCTGTACCAAAGTAATATATTTTTCTTTTAAAACAAATAAAAATAAATCACTAGATTACTTTGGTTTCGGCACAAAGAGACCTTACCTCTGTTTATGAAGGATCTATAAAATGTGAAAGTTAGTAAAGGTGACAAAATATCCAATGAAACATAATTTACTGAGAGGTGTTACCTCCCTGCTCTCCCCCACACATATACACCCAAGGTGCAGAGAGTTATGGTGACCATTACTCTGTTCCTCTCATCCACTGGCTTCATCATCCTCTTCATTAAAGCCTTTGGGATGAAGGGGAGTGGAGTGAAGGAGAGGGGGCTAGTATGCTCAGGACGAAAACAGAACTGACCGTATCACAAGATATATTCTGATGAACAAAAACACTTTAAACAAGCACAATTGGATGCCTGAGGAAAGGTGAGAGGAACAAGGATTCCTGGGAAAGTCAGGACATCTTCTGGGGCTCCTGTTCTTACTGCTCATGGCAGCTATGGGCTTCACAGCCTTAAGCAACTCAGGAGGCTGGAGGTTGGTGTAGTAAAGGTGAGACTGGAACATCAGCGCATACAAACGTACCACACACTTCGCTATGAGTGGGTGGTGGACGGCTTAATAAAACATATTCATGACTGATGTAATGTTTTTTGTCATAATGCCATATGAATATGGCTTCAAAACAACGTGTTTTTCCCAAAGCTTGAGCGCGAGACTCCAAACCAAGAACAGAAAGGCATTCCTGAACATGGTGCGGTTTCAGCTGACCAATCCACGAAAACAACGTGTTTTCATTAATGACTCGAATGCTGATCTGGTGAAGGAAGAACTAATTAACAGCGGTTATAATAATTGAAAGCTTAAACTCACTTTTAGCTTCCCTAACAAAAGATTCTCAGCGAGCAGCATTAGCCAAAATTCCACTCAATCCCGTCTGCTGAGAAACCCGTTTCTGACTCATCGGAGAGAGGGAGAGCGGAGCAGCCACGCCTGGAGTTCCCCTTCTCTCTCTGACTCACCAGCAGCTGCACACCGGTTGTCGTGGCAAGAGGCTATACGGACAAAGGACATCCTCAAAAGCATCTCAGAAACAAGAGCTAGTAGACTGGAGTGGTAATGACATATATATGAAAAGGTACTTCACACATACACTTTTCAATATGTAACATTTCATGCATATAAGTTCCAGAACAAAAGTGTAATACAACCAAAAAAGTCTCCTAAGACATATACCGGAATCCTCAGTGTGAAATTGAGTGAAACGATCAGCTCATGACCGGATGTGCAATCAGATGCCACATGACTTCAAGGGCCGAGTACTGAAGGTAACTAATGAGCTACACATACTTGCTATGCTAGTCAAGCCATGAAGGTAACCGCATAAAGGCCTGAACAGTCCCCATGTAAGCTGAAGGATACAGACACACTGCCAGCTTGAGTGGATACTCTCAGTACTGCTAACAGGAGAATGCTGGAGGACGTCCAGGCACTAATCTCCTGCACCACCAGCTAAGTGTTGATGGAACACTCTTACAGCATGAGGCCAGAGCATAAGATAGGATAATTTATCTATTAAAATGTGGCATGGCCATAACGTCTTCAGACAGAAGTTGACCAGAAGTTCAGCATGCTTAATCTACAGCCTACAGTTAAATTAGACCATGAACAGGCATTCTACTGTACAGATTATAAATTTAGTGACTCGAGCAATTATATGATTTATCCCTTACCTTTTGAGTAAAATAAGAACCCCTATTTCTGAACTTAGCAAGGCAAATTGCATAAGGTAATGAAATGTTCCATGGTGCCTTGCCAAGCAAGAATACCTAGTTCTTTAGCTTGAAGCAATTTCATTCAGGAGTTTTGTCACAGTAAATAAACGGCAGAAAAAAAAAACAGGTTTTGAACAGAAAGCCGTAGCAGGTAGCACAGTGGTTGAGGAACTTTCATACGAGGCCAAGACGTTACTAGCACCATAAATGGTGCTGCCATTATGAACAGGATAAACTAATTCTGTAAAACTTTCCAGCTGTAAAAATCAATACACTTGGACCTCTGCAAGTGGTTTTGGATAAAAGCCCCCGCTAAGTGGCAAAATAACGCAACGTATCTGCTGAGCCTGAGGCCAGAAGGGGCCACAGGGGATGATTTAGGGGGGTAATCTATTTTCTGCCCTGAAAGTAAGAGGAAACTCAACCCGTCTTTCCTGTGGAGGCTTTCCGACTTCCTGGAAATACTTCTGTGAAGAGGCCTTGCTCTGAACCTGGGGGTGGGGGCGCTAAGGGAAAAGAGGGCCCGGAAGACCACATGGGCTTGGGGATCCATTTACAGTCTGGGCTCAAGCCTCAAACACTACCACCCGCTTCCAGGTACCCTGCGTCTTGTACATGTAAATTATTGGTGGCATTCAGCAATCAAGCAACACTTAACGTTACCGCTCTGTGGGTTCCATTACAAAAAAAGAAGGGAGATACAAAAACTTTCTTGTATGGCGCTACTAAGAGATGTCACGCAAGGAGCTAGGCTTGCAATGACTGATGCTCAGGTCCAACGAAGTGCAACCAAGTGACAAATTGGACTGGAAAGCTCAATACCAATTAGCACATACCATTTGAAACAGGTCATTTTGGAAATATAGCTTTAATGGTAAGGATGACATAGCAGCGAAATACAGCAAACATTATCTGAGATGCTAGTTTAGGAATAATGTGTTAAATTAATGTGGGGAGCTAAGGAAAAACACCACCTGCACAGACAGGGTTGTTGCTAGAGATTTTGGACCCCAGTAAAGCATATCACATTGGGCCCCCAACCCAGAACAATCTAATTATGTTCCAAATTTTTTTTGTGTCCCTGTCACTCAGGGAAACTTGAAATCATCCTAACTTACCCCCACTTTATAGCACCCCTGTTCACAGTATAATTAGAATACCACTGAAGTATGCACTGTAATGCACTGTAGTTATGTGTGTGTATCACATTGATACACACACATAACATTTTTGTCAGCTTAAGGTACATCCCATATTGTCATGATGTCCTGGGATTAATGGCGAAAATGTTGCTTCATCAGCTGTTCAGCAGAACTGATCAGATAATTACTAAGGAAAATGAACCCTGTTTCACAAAGAACACTCAATTCCTATTCAGCATTTTGACCAATCGCAATGCAGTTCTGTGGAACGCCGGCATGCCTGCAGGGTGATGGGGTGCTCTCAGTGCTTGGAAATAAAGCCTCCCTATTGGCTGGTGTCTAATCTGAGATGCTCCAGCTCAGGCAAAATGTGGAGCTCCATTTCAGGCAAGATGACCTGGAACGCTGCCAAGTCATTTTAGTTTTACTACTTGCTCTGTGTTTTAGCGGGAGATGCAAATAGGTTTTCCTCCCCCATCTCAATCACAAATACACAGTTAATACAGTTATGAGGGGAGACCCAACTCAACCTAGGGGAAGGACTAAACACATATCTGAGACACATCCCACCACAACCCGTATGAGTCCCCAGGACAGATTCCAGATCACTGTGATTCTTCCTTTGTACGAGATGCTTGAAACTGACAGAATTAAACCCTTTAATTTATACCCATACACTAGAAAGGTGCAACTTAAACATTTTGTCAGCAGCAAAAGACACCGTATGTGCATCGCAAGTTCCACCAGGAACAAACAATGCTGAATTCTAAAGAATCATGCTGTCTAAACAACAGTCATCAGCCCCAAGTATCAGACTGTTCCAGTCGAGATTTCCATCAGCTACACTCGCACTACAGTGTGATACTTATCTTAAATGGCCAGTTATGATACAGAGGCTTTGGGTGGTTGAGCAAACTCAACAATGGGTTGCCAATAAACCAACATGGCAACTCTTCTCTACCAAATACATTTGGCACTGCTACTGATAAACAAAATGACTATGAACACCCTTCAGCTGGAAACCTCAATAACCTAAACATGCAGAATATGAATATATTGTAACGCCATCAGTTTGATCACTACTAAAACAGCACCCAGCCACAGGCCTCTGTTACCAAGCGGGGTCAAGACAGAAGACAGCAGCCATAGGGTATCATATAAAGAGTTGGGCCTTCGGTAAAAATTCTGTGCGGCAGAAATTTAAAAATGTCTAAAAAAACCTTGGCTTCAGATAAACTGTGATAAAGCAGAGCAGAACTAGCGTTAAGCGCATTCCTGGGTGGCGTGTTTGGCGGTGCGAGTGTGGGAGGGTGGCACGCTTATCGGACGCGAGGAACAGCTAGGAGGCGTGAGGCCCCCAGGCCTGCTGTGCCTGTGCTGGTGAAAGCCCACAGTCGGCAGCGGGACAGCAGTGTTAAACATCATATTTTCTGGAACATGGAAGGCAGGCCTTGAACACAGTACAGGAGACTTCATATTCCCAGAAGGTTCCTCTGTGAAACATGTACCCAGTTCTTAGTTAACTAAGCAGGGCTGCTCAATCTTTCAACAGAACAAAGGTGACATGGTCTGTGTGACCTCAGACACAGACATCTGAACCGTAGGAGACCTCAGATGTCGGTGTTTACACAATGTTGTTTCAGACTCAGAACAGGGTTGCTCAAGAATGAGCCCAGCTCCCAAATTTGGGACGCACAGCATTACCCTCATCATTGCAAAGTCCCCTAAAGCATCAATGCTTTTTTAGTTCACTCCTTCTTGCACTTCTCTCCATAGCTTGTCAGGTCTGCTGGGGTCTCATTACAGGGAACTCTGACCTTGATACATGAGCGTTTGTATGTTAGACAGGCTTAAAAAAAAAAAAAACTGCTTGAAAGCAGATCAACAAGCATATCGTCATGACGCCAGCTCTGTGGCACTTGTCCAGCAGTGCCTTCTGGTGGATAACTAACAACACTGCAGCTAAAATAATCTGATAAGTGGAGACCAGGCCAGCAGTAGCCAATTGGGAGAATTCCAGGTGGGCCACTTAGCTGTTATGCTGGTTGGAAACAAAATAATTTTACAACTTTAAAATTCTACAACAAATGCTTCAGAA